>NW_024879238.1:355608-507238 GCF_018340385.1 Cyprinus carpio | reverse complement strand
CATTCTGAACTTCTACTTGGGGTTAGGACAACACGTCTCAGGACCTAACTCATTGTCGAAGTCATACTCTCTAGATTTAATACTGTCCCAGGGAATTGAGTGTTGATGGTGGTTGAAATTATGCAGCAAGCGCGATGATATCTCAGATCATTATTTAATTTGTGCAAACTTCATATAGCTAAAAACTGTAAATTCCACTTCTTGGACAAGTATGGTAGGAGAACCATCACTTCTACCACAAAAAGAACTGCTTTTGTAAGTAATCTTAACAGATGTATCCCAATTCCTTAGCATATCCAAAACCTCAGAACAACTTGATGATGTAACAGAAACTATGGACTCTCTCTTTTCTAGCATTTTAAATACAGTTGCTCCTTTACGCTTAAGGAAGGTTAAGGAAAACAGTCTGACACCGTGTGTAATGAGGCACACTCGCATCCTAAAGAAAGCAGCCCGAAAAATGGAGCGCAGCTGGAGGAAAACAAAACTAGAGGTATTTGTATTGCTTGGAGGGAAAGTAACCTATCCTACAGAAAAGCATTAAAAACTGGCTAGATCTGATTACTTTTCGTCTCTTTTAGAAGAAAACAAACATAACCCCAGGTATTTTATTCAATACAGTGGCTAAATTAACGAAAAAAAAACATCAACAAGTAGTTGACATTTCTCAACATCGCGCAGCAGTAATGACTTTATGAACTACTTTACTTCTAAAGTCAATTACTATTAGAGATAAAATTGTAACCATGCAGCCATCCAGCTACAGTATCCAATCAGACAGTGCACTATAGATCCCCTGAGGAACAGTTCCACTAATTCTCTACTATAGGAGAGGAAAAATTGTATAAAACTTGTTAAATCATCTAAACCAACAACATGTATGTTAGAACCTTGTCCATCTAAGCTCCTAAAAGAGGTGCTTCCAGAAGTCATAGACCCTCTTCTGACTATTATTAATTCCTCATTGTTTTTAGGGTATGTCCCCAAAACCTTTTAAACTGGCTGTTATTAAGCCTCTCATCAAAAAACCACAACTTGACCCCAAAGAACTAGTTAATTATAGACCGATCTCGAATCTCCCTTTTCTTTCCAAGATACTAGAAAAGGTAGTGTCCTCAAAATTATATTCCTTCTTAGAGAAAAATGGCATCTGTGAGGATTTCCAGTCAGGATTTAGACCGTATCATAGTACTGAGACTGCTTCTCCTTAGAGTTACAAATGACCTGCTCTTATCATCTGATCGTGGTTGTATCTCTCTACTAGTGCTATTGGATCTTATTGCTGCGTTCGACACTATTGACCACACTATTCTTTTGCAGAGGCATTAATGGAAGTGCACGGGCAGCTGTGGCCTAACGGTTAGAGATTTGGACTTGTAACCAGAAGGTCGCAGGTTCGAGTCTCTGTGCTGGCAGGAGTTGTAGGTGGGAGGGAGTGAATGAACAGCGCTCTCTTCACACCCTCAATACCCATGGCTGAAGTGCCCTTGAGCAAGGCACTGAACCCCCAGTTGCTCCCCGGGCGCTGGATATATAGCTGCCCACTGCTCCGGGTGTGTGTTCACGGGTGTGTTCACTTCTCACTGCTGTGTGTGTGCACTTGGATGGGTTAAATGCAGAGCACCAATTTCGAGTATGGGTTACCATACTTGACAAATGTCACGACTTTCTTTTCTTTCATTAGCATGGTTTAAATCGTACTTATATGACCGCCATCAATTCGTAGCAGTGAATGAAGAGGTATCATATCGTTCACAAGTGCAATATGGAGTACCGCAAGGCTCAGTACTAGGGCCGTTACTCTTCACGCTTTACATGTTACCCTTGGGAGATATCATCAGGAAACACCGGTGTTAGCTTTCACTGTTATGCTGATGATACTCAGCTCTATATTTCTTCATGGCCCGGCGAAACATACCAATTTGAAAAATTAACGGAATGCATAGTCGATATAAAAAACTGGATGACAAGTAATTTCTTACTGCTAAATTCTGAAAAAACAGGAGTTGTTAATATAGGGCCTAAAAGCTCTGCATGTAATGACCTAGAACGCTGTCTAAGCCTTGATGGCTGCTCTGTCAATTCTTCGTCATCAGTTAGGAACCTAGGGTGTGCTATTTGATAGCAACCTTTCCTTAGAAAGCCACGTTTCTAGCATTTGGAAAAACTGCATTTTTCATCTCAAAAATATATCTAAATTACGGCCTATGGCTCTCAATGTCAAATGCAGAAATGTTAATCCATGCGTTTATGACCTAAAGGTTAGACTATTGTAATGCTCTATTCGGTGGTTTGTTCTGCACGCTTAGTAAACAAACCTCCAGTTAGTCCAAAATGCAGCAGCTAGAGTTCTTACTAGAACCAGGAAGTATGATCATATTAGCCCGGTCCTGTCAACACTGCACTGGCTCCCTATGAAACATCGTATAGATTTTAAAATCTTGCTTATTACTTATAAAGCCCCTGAATGGTTTAGCACCTCAGTATTTGAACGAGCTCTTGTTACATTATAGTTGCTCCACGTCCGCTGCGTTCTCAAAACTCTGGCAATTTGATAATACCTAGAATATCAAAGTCAACTGCGGGCGGCAGATGCTTCTCCTATTTAGCGCCCAAACTCTGGAATAACCTACTATAGGTATAGAGAGCATCCTGACGGGCTGCATCACTGCCTGGTTTGGAAACAGCACCGCTGGCAACCGCAAAGCTCTGAAAAGGGTCGTGCGCGAACTGCCAGGCCACATTGTTGGAGGTGAGCTTCCCTCCCTCCAGGACATCTACACCAGGCGGTGTATAAGGAACATCCCGGAGGATCATCAGTGACTCCAGCCATCCTTCCCACAGACTGCTCTCTCTGCTGCCCTCAGGCAGACGTCTCCGCAGCATCCGATCCCGCACTAGCCGACTGAGGGATAGCTTTTTCCCTCAGGCTATCCGACTTATGAACAGTCTGAACTAATACACCCTACAGCATACTCCACAATATTGTATTCCACACACTGCACTTTAACTTTGACAGTTCAACACCGAACTATTTAAACACAATAATCTACCTGCTACCACTGGATTCCATCCAACTGCACATCCATAACATTTCTGTATCCAGCCCACGTACACTCTGTTGCACCTTAGCATATTTTCATGCGTATATATGTCTACATAATGTAGAATGTGTACATTCTGTGTATAGTGTTTAATGTGTAGTGCTAACTGTATGTATGTACATATTGCGTAAAATGTGTAGTGCTAACTGTAAGTATGTCCAATAGTACACTGTGTGTACTGACTATATGTATGTGCATATTGCATATTTTCCCCTGTTGAAGTCTGTATGGTTATATGTTAACTGTTTCTGCAATATCTGGTGCACGCTCCCAAGAATTTCACTCACCAAGGCACATGTGCTGTGGTGATGTGACAATAAAGTGACTTGACTTGACTTGACTTGACTAACATTGTTCGGGAGGCAGACACACTCTTGCAGTATAAATCTAGATTAAAGACCTATCTCTTTAACCTGGCTTACACATAACATACTAATACCCTTCTAATATCCAAATCCGTTAAAGGATTTTTAGGCTGCATTAATTAAATAAACCGGAACCGGGAACACTTCCCATAACACCGATGTACTTGCTACATCGTTAGAAGAATGGCATCTACGCTCATATTAGTCTGTTTCTCTCTTATTCCGAGGTCATCGTAGCCACCAGATCCAGTCTGTTTCCAAGTCAGAGGGTCACTGCAGTCACCCGGATCCAGTATGTATCCAGCCCAGATGGTGGATCAGAACCTAGAAAGGACCTCTACAGCCCTGAAAGACAGCGGAGACCAGGGACTAGAGCCCCAGAGACAGATCCCCTGTAAAGACCTTGTCTCAGATGACCACCGGGACAAGACCACAGGAACACAGATGATTCTTCTGCACAATCTGACTTTGCTGCAGCCTGGAATTGAACTGCTGGTTTCGTCTGGTCAGAGGAGAACTGGCCCCCCAACTGAGCCTGGTTTCTCCCAAGGTTTTTTTCTCCATTCTGTCACTGATGGAGATTGGTTCCTTGCCAATGTCGCCTCTGGCTTGCTTAGTTGGGGACACTTCATTACAGCGATATCGTTGACTTGATTGCAAATTATTGCACAGATACTATTTAAACTGAACTGAGCTGCATGATGACATCACTGAATTCAATGATTAACTGCCTTTAACCGTCATTCTGCATTATTGACACACTGTTTTCCTAATTAATGTTGTTCAGTTGCTTTGACGCAATCTTTCAGTTGCTCTCACTTTCAGTTGCTTTTACGTCTCCCTTCATTATATCTAATGCCACCACACCCACGCGTGCTATAGATATTATAATCGTCTACGTGAAGTGCGTGGCTGGTAAACGCCCTCATCAGAGCAAACAAAGCAGCTAGATTTAGCGTTTTTTTAAATGTTACTGTTTGCTTCGCGCTGAGAGGAATAAGACATAATTCACCTCAATAAGACCCCTGAGAGGAATAAGATTTGGATTACTTTAGAAAGAAGAATGAAGCGGCTTGACCCAGAGATATCATAAACATGAGTAAGTCTTTTTTTTTAATAATCTACTTGTATTAGTTTTTTCATATAAACTTGTACACATTTACTAGTTAGACTTTTTCCAAAATATAATTCCTGACTAAATGTATAATCAAGTGAAACATTATGAAGTTTCATTTACATCATCTCAATGTTTCACGAGGCCAGGATGATTTTTTTTTATGTTCTAACGTATAACATAGACAACAATACGATATAAAAGTAATATGAGGTATGTGCCAGGTGTGTGATGTTCATTTATATATTGCAACATGACACAATACCAGTCAAAACATTTGAACAGTAAGATTGGTCTGCTGACCAAGCCTGCATTTATTTGATCCAAAATACAGAAAGTTGCATTTGCTAAAGCAGTAATATTGTGAAATATTTTTACTATTTTAAATAACTGCTTTCTATTTGAATAGATTTTAAAATGTAATTTATTCCTGTGATCAAATCTAAATTTTCTGCATCATTACTCCAGTCTTACTCCAAGTGTAACAATATACACTATACCATTCAAAAGCTGGGAGTCAGTATATATAGAAATTAAAACTTTTATTTAGCACAAGTGGTGATAAATACAATAATCATGTTAAAAACGATGCAGTTCTTTCAATTAATAAAAATATATTTAACAATAATAATAATAATAAATGTTTTTTGAGTAGCAAATCAGAATATTACAATGATTTCTGAAGGGTCGTGTGACTGGAGGAATGATGCTAAAAATTCAGCCTTGAAAGTCAGCTTTGATTGTTCCTAATAAACTGTTTAACTGCACTCGCAAGTGAATCTCAAATATTTTGTGGGATAATTAAATATATTCTAAATAAACCTCAAATCTAAAAATGTATACATTTATTTTTTCCTCACATTCTTTCTTGTAACTCTTACCTCTTGGTCACATACCTGGCTGAAAGGCTCATTATGCAGCTCATTATGTGGGTCTTTGACCATGAATATTAGTGTGATTCACACCTGAGAAGACAATCACGCCTACTCGCATATGCCCTTTCGAAATAAAAAGTGTCTAAGAAAATTTAAATCAATCTATCGTTTTCTGTGAGTGAGTAAACAAGATGATTTTCACATCATTTTGAAGCAAAAATACTTGGCTACAAGCTCCAGGTTTGACATTCTTATGAACAAATGTTCTCTAGATGTTTTATGACCTTATTTCAGTGACTTCAAATTTGTAGTTTTTCACTAACCACGCATAACGTTGTTTTTCAAAAACACAATCATGTACATACATGCTATTTACATATTAGATTGTAGCACAGTTTGTACTGATTACAGTGTTATTAGATCAGGGACTTTAGCCATGTATATGTTTATAAGCAACTGAAAAAAGCACAAAAGTCAGGGGATGTCAAAACTTCTCCAGGCCCCCAAAACCCCCTAGACCTCAGAGGGTTAAGAACCACAGTTTCAGCTAAAAATCTTTTTACGGTAACACTTTATAATAATATTCAGTTGTAAGTCATTTATAAGTGATTAATGATGAACTAATAATTTACAAAACATTTATAAGCGATTAATAAGTCATATGCTAACAATTTGTGCATGTTTTGTTAGTTCATTTACAAGTAATTTACAAGTAATTAGTTAATGACGAACTAATCATTTACAAAACATCACTATGCATTCATAAATGATCAATAAGTGATATGGTAATTTTTTTTATCTATGTTTACAAGTTTTATCTAATCATTTACAAGTGATTAGATCAGAGTACCTCAACAGGTGGCCCGCGGGCCACATCTGGCCCATTAGAGAAAAATGTTTGGCCCATGCTAATTTGAAATAATGTGGCATGAAAATTAAAACACAGCATCAGAAAGCAACATTAACTTACATTTTGTCTACACTGGATGCGAACGGCATGTCGTGATGCTACAAAATAAAATAGAACCCATTATAATCAGTGATGCTGGAAACACTGGATGCAGCGCAGCATGACATGACAAATCCCCGACAGCAAACTGCTGACTCGTTCTATTTATGACGTACTGACACAAAGTTCAAGTGATTTGCAATGCTTTGTCGCATTCAGTGTAGATACGATGTGTGTGTATAAGAATGTGGAGTTTGAGGAATGGAGAGTGTGAGGAAGAAAATAGATGATTGAGGTGTGAGAAGGTATGTGATTAATATGTGAAAGGACTGAACATCTGCAAATCCTAATTTTGCTGAGTTAGATGTGCTCTTGGGTCAACATATTTTGTACAACATTTAAATCCAAAAATGTACTCTTGACCATATCCTTACACCTAAACCTAACCTTAACCATGAGTAATACCTAAAATCATATTAAATGATAGATGAATGACACTGATGAACAACACTGATTGTAAGCCTAAACTTCACAAAAACTATAAACTTCACAAAAACTATCAAGTTCTTCAAATCTGACTGGTTAATTACAATATTTTTCCAGGGACAACAAAGAAGTGGATCCAGGAACATGTCGCACTTGGTAAAATCAGGTTCTGCGATACCATATTTGTTATGGAATACATGTGTTGGCTCGCAGTGAGTTCCCAGTTTTAATGTAAAAGTTTGCTTTCATTTTTCAAGATCTGAGATAAAATATCTATCTTTATAGCTTTCACTATGGCTATAAAGATCATGCAAAATAATATTCAAACTCACATTAGACACTTTTAACATTTATAATCTCAGGTAATGATATTGTGCTTTATTCACTGTCATATTTTACATTTACATTTATGCATTTAGCAGACGCTTTTTTTCAAAGCGACTTACAGTGCATTCAGGTTAGCACATTTTTTGACCTACGGTAACTATATTCCCTGGGAATTGAACCAACAACCTTTTGCGCTGCTAACACAATGCTTTACCACTGAGCCACAGGAACACGTTTTGTATGTTGTTCCTGCCGCGACATTGCAGAAAATAAAAAACATTTCTAAAATAGAATCCCATGTTGCTGTCGCGGGTTAAGACAAATACTACATGGAAAAGATACTTTTTTATCGTGTCATGTCATTTTGTGTCGTGTCGCGTCACGTCTGGTTTGGACACACAGTGCTACATTTTGATCCCCCCAAAAAATCCAAGTATAAAAATAATAATGTTGACAGATCTAATAATTGAATCTGCAATTAGGGAAAGTGGAGAGAAGAGATCCAGTCTAGAGATGAGCAGGAACAGTTGATTTGCATGACAGACATGGAGATCCATATTTTTTTTGTTTGTTTCATTTGTTTTTAATATTCAACAGGCATTGTTCTTGTGTATATTTATTCTGTATCTTGTTGATGATTTTTTGATTATATGTTTGTATTAGGGGGAATACTGTGTTTATATTATGTTTATCTTATTGATATTATATATAAAATTACAATTATTATATTATTGTTAATATATATATATATATCTATATATATATATATATACACATACACAGGGCTTCTCAAAAAATTAGAATGTCGTGGAAAAGTTCATTTATTTCAGTAATCAACTCAAATTGTGAAACTCGTGTATTAAATTCAAGTGCACACAGGACTGAAGTAGTTTAAAGTCTTTGGTTCTTTTTAATTGTGATGATTTTGGCTCACATTTAACAAAAACTTGAGAAGACAAAACTTTAACAAAAAAATTGAGAAGCACCTGTATATATATATATATATATATAGGTCAGTGGCCCTTGGCTTGACCCTGGATAAGATAATAAACTAATCAGTTACAAAACATGACTATCCATTCACAAATGAAGATTGAATAATATGCTAATGATTTACAAATCTGTCGTAAGTTATCTTTAAAAAATAGCATCATGAAATAATCAAACAGATCTTTAGTAAACGGTTAATAGTTACTAGTTAAGTTACTAGTTAATATATAATTAATCACTTATAAATCATTCAAATGTCAACATTGTATTATCTATGTATTAAACCATTAATAAATGATCAGTATATGAAGTTTATTTACAAAACCCGATAAATGCCACACTCTAAAAAGAATTATTCGTGCATTATTCTTCACATATAGCGCAATCTGAACCCTAAACCTGTTTTGTCAAAAAAGCTGGTATTTTCCACTTTCAAGGCATCACGAGTTAACATTTTACTGCAATTTGCTTTTGTTTTCTTGTTGTTTTTGAACAGAAGCCAATAAGTCTATTTTAGTGAATCAGCATGCTGTATTCAGGTCTGGTGACAAGGCTATTTGCACTTTGAAAATATGCTAGCTGAGAGGAGTTTCATCAAAGCTGACTAAAAGTGATCAAGGATGGATCATTTCGACGAACTTGATGAACCTGTGATATCTTCTTTAGGGGTCGTAAAAGGAAAATAAAAGCTGAAAGGTTTTCACAGAACCTTGTAAAAGCAGCACATTACAATGTGAAGGAAAAGGCTCTGTGTATTGCGTGTAATCACATCCATACAGTTTACGAACACAACAACAACGTTTGTAAGGCATCTACATTGTCATCTGAGGAGATTACAAGGATTAAACAAGTGTTTTATTTTTAACTCTAAAGGTCTCTGCACACTGAGTCCGAAATTTTCATATGCGTTTTTTTCATATTCGTTATCCTAAAAATTTGTCATGCACAGAAACCTTGTACACTGAGTCCGATGGAGTCTTCAAGCAATGAGGATGATTTTGTTGTCTTCTCATTTCTAAGAGATAAAGGGAGGAAATATTGGGTCCATCCAATCCTGAGATATAGAGAGGAAGGAGAGTTTCCCCTCCTTATTAAGTAGCAGCAGGATTATCACGGGCAATTCAAAGTTTACTTCAGGATGTCAATGGCTCAGTTTGATGCTTTGCTAGCAATACTAGAGCCACATATTAAAAAGAAGACCACCAATTTCTGCGAACTGAGGGTGATAGGATCTTTATGGTGCTTTGTGCTACAAGACAACTTGAATGAACTTGACAATCACCATTCTGGGTTTTGGCTTATGGTTGTTTGTGGTTTTGGACTTTTTGAATTAACTTTACAAAATGCTTGCTATGGATTCAAAAAACAGAAAAAAAATCGAACCCGATCTGAATTTTTTTATAATGGATGAAAATTTCAGGGGCAGTGTGTAAACGTGTTTTATTTATTATTTAACGTGCTAAATTTTCGATGAAAATTTCAGGGGCTTTGTGTTATGGTGTTTTAGGGTATTTTTGGGGCCTGGAGAAGTTTTGTCATGCCCTGACATTTGTGCTTTTTTCAGTTTCTTATAAATATCTAAATGGCTAAAGTCATAATCTCACTGTAATCAGCACAAACTAGGCTATAATAATATGTGAGCAGCATGTATGTACATGATTGTGTTTTTGAGAAAAAAAAATGTTATGCGTTATTAGTGAAAAACTAAAAATGTTAAATCACTTGAATAAGGCAATAAAAAACAATACAGAAATTGGTTCCCAGGAATTTGAGAAATGGAGCTTGTAGCCTAGAATTTTTTTTTTCTAAATGATGTGAAAAATCCTCTTGTTTACTCACTACAGAAAACACAATATATTGATTTAAATTTTCCAAGACACTTTTTGTTGGTAAAAGTCATATGCGAGTAGGCGTCAACTATCATGAATTCACACCTGAGAAGACAAAGGCCTGTATAATGAGCTGCATAATGAGCCATTCAGTCAGCTGTGTCACTGAGAGGGAAGAGTTACAAGAAAGAATGTAAGGACAAAATAAATGTATATAATTTTATGTTTGTAGTTTATTTAGAATGTATTTAATTATCCCACAACATAATTTAATATTCACTTGCGAGTGCAGTTAAACAGTTTATTAGGAACAATCAAAGCTGACTTTCAAACTGAAGTTTTTTTGCATCATTACTCTAGTCACACAATCCTTCAGAAATCCTTTTAACAATCTTATTTTCTACAAAAAACATTTATTGTTATTATTATCATTATTATTATTATTATTATTAATGTTGAAAAGAGCTGAGAATATTTTTTTTTAGGTTTTTTTTTAGGGGGGATAAATTGAAAGAACAGCAATGATTGTTACATTTGTTACAGTTACATTTATTGTTACATTTATATTATTTACATCAAGCTTTTGAATGGTATAGTAGTGTATATTGTTATTGAAACTTCATAATATTTCACTTGATTATACATTTAGTCAGGAATTATAGTTTGGAAAAAGTCTTTGGAAAAAGTCTAACTAGTAAAATGTTTACACGTTATGTGAAAACTAGTACAAGTATACAGTATAAATAAATAAAAAGAGACTTACTCATGTTTATGATCTCTGCTGAATAAAGTGCTTCATTCTTTTTTCTGAGGAAATCCAAATCTCAAATCCTCAACCACATCACATCTTTTTGGGGTGAATTATGTCTTATTCCTCTCATCGCGAAGCAAAACAGTAAAATAAAAAAAACTTGAAGAACAATCTCGCTGAGTTGTCTTCTGTTGGTGGGGCGTATTCAAAAGCCGCGCGCTTCAGTGAAACATTTGAATCTCAAAAGCTCGCTCGGCGCGGGGGGGCGTGGTCGCATTAGAAGATAATGAAGGGAGACGTGAAACGGACATCGCGTTGTTTTCATATGGATTACTTTATAACAGAATAGTTGTTTTCAGCAGCACTTGTTTAGTTTAAAAGTAGACATGTCAGGCTTTCTATAGATATCTCTCTCATGTCTCTTCGTTGAGTATTCACTGAGTTACAGTTTCATTTTAATGACGCATTTGTAACTGAAGATGAGCGCAGACAAAGGCTGCAGACAGCACTCCTTGTTTGTTATCTTTATTTTATAAGTGCCAATAAGTTTTGTTGTTATTATGTCTGTATACAAAAAAAAAGTAGACCCTTTACAGATTCGGCTGATGTATTGCTCTTATCTGTATGATCAAAACTGAAAGTGTAATTTAAGTTCTTTTCGGGGTTTATCAGGAGAAAATACCCCAAAACGCGTATACGCGTTAATCGACTCCAGAGGGTTAAAACATGAAATGTGGAGTTATCTGCTTTTGCCAAAAAAAACGAGTGTTGGAGTTATCTGCTTTGGCTAAAATCAAACTTTTAATATGTAAAACAAAACATACTTTCAATTAACTTTAATTTTGTAAATTTACTGTATTTATGTTTTTGCTTTTATTAATCTTTTAATATGTAATGCAGTTTGTTTGATATTACTTGGAATGTGCAATAAAAGAAACGTTGTTTTTGTAGTGATTTATGTAAAAATTTAAATAATTTTTGTAATATTTATATAATTGTTTTATGTTTGTGTTGTGTGTTGTGTTTGGGATGTGGTGTGGTTTTGAACTGGTTATTTACAAGTGACAAGTGATGAGTTACACTTTAGATTAGGGGATGCAGAAAGCTTTGTAAATGATTTATTCATACATTTACACAACAGGTTTTAAAAACTTTGTAGTGTGTACTCCAATGTAAAGGCTCACTGGTGAAGGTGTAGACAGATGTCTTCTATGACACACATGGAGTATTTTAACGCTGTGCACCTGATGTGGTCTTCAGTGTAGGGTAAAACCGGTTCACATTGTCACTAGATCCCACACACATTTCAGACAGAACACAAGTCCGTGCTGATGAAAGAAAGGGTTTAACACAACCACTGGAATCCCCTGACTGTAAGTAATTTACACATTTATTCACTTGAAAGCAAATTATTTATTATTCTTTAAAAAAAAAATGTTTTAGCATAATTGCATTTTTGGGCATGGTTTGATCATAATTTGTTCATGATTAACAAATGTTTATTGAGACAATAGTACAATGTTAACATTTCAATGAATAATAAGTGATTTATAATATATTAACTAGTAACTTATTAACCATTTACTAAGGATCTGTTTGATTATTTCATGATATGCTTTTTTTAAGATAACTTACAACATATTTGTAAATCATTAGCATATTACTTAATAATCATTTGTGAACTTATAGTCATGTTTTGTAAATAATTAGTTCATCATTATCTAATCACTTTTAAATGGTTTATAACTTAATTTACAAATGATAGATAAAAATATTAACTTATCACTTATTAATCATTTATGAACGCATAGTCATGTTTTGTAAAAGATTAGTTAATCATTAACTAATCACTTATAAATGTCTTACAACTGACCGCTATTATAAAGTGTTATCCAATTTTTTTTTTGAGTGAACTATCCCTTCAACTATATTTAATTTAACTATATTTCAGGGAAGAAGTATGGTACCATAACTGATGTTGTTACATGATTACAGATAGTTTGAAGGCATTGCTGGTTTGTTTTTGAAATTAATACATTCAATAATTAAAATGTTTTTGAACTTGTTGATTATCTTTACTATGTTTTGTGTATTTTTTTATTTTTATCATAGTTTGTGAATTAGACTTGCTGTTGCTGGGGATAATTGTATACACTTCCATTCTTGTATTTTCTTACAGTTTTATATATTACACTGACATCAGAAAAGAAAACTAAGGCACTTCCATTGCTGGTTGTCTTTGAGAGGTATTAACTGACTGAGGCAGAGATCAGAACATAAAAATAACTTAACAAGAGTCCAAAGTGAATATTGATTACTCATGCATTAGTGCTTAGTGCTAAAAACACTGGCATTACCATCATTGACCATTGGACAAGTATCAGTATTAACCCAAAATATAAAAAGTCCAATGAAACACTGGACCAGGCATTACAAGCACACAGGAAGTAACGAGCAGAACTTAAGTGACGTTTAGTTTTATTAGAGTCATTATTTATCTGTGTTCTCAAATACCTCAGTATGTTCAGTTGACAGTTTGGACTCTCAAATCCAACAGAGAGCAGCTTGACTCCTGAATCCTGTAGGTCATTGCTGCTCAGGTCCAACTCTCTAAGCTGGGAGTTTGATGATTGTAAAGCCGAAGACAGACTTTCACAGCACTGACCAGTGAGATTACAGAAGACCAGTCTAAACAGAAAAATAGAGCAACATCAAAACAGATGATTTACATCATGATTGGTTTAAGTTGCAATTGAGTTGCAGTGGTAGACAGCAATAAAGTTTTTTCACTTTGTTACTGTACTTAAGTACATTTTTTAAGTATCTGTACTCTACCAGATTTTTTATTTTGAGAACTTTTGTCACTACATTTTAAATCATTGTTATATTTAACCCAAGTATTTGGTTTGTGTACTGGGTCCACTACTGGTGATTTGTTTATTTGTAAATAGTCCTTCCATTACCTCCAGTTGCATAATTCATGCTGATTTGCAGATCATTTGTCATTTGTGGATCACCCAATCAGGAGTGTGTTTCCCTAAAGCATCATTAGCTAACTATCGTGGTAAGTTCCATTGAGCACTATTGGTAATGACGGAACTTGCGACCATAGTTGCTTTCGGAAAATGCACCCCAGAGTGTCTCCTATTACATGACTTTTCACCACTATTTCTTGATTAACATTCATCAAACTCATGCATTACTGTAGGATCTGTGTTAGAACTCAATTATCTCCAGGGGCAAAAGGGACTCATTATTGGAAAGTGTAACTTAAGATAAATTTGTAATTTTTTTTACATAGTTTAATTTCATATTTTATAATGTTTTATTTTCAATGTTCTCTCTCTCTATACCACATTATTTTCAAGAATATTTAATATGGACAAGTTGTAATATTTCTGCAAAAACACACTGTCATGCTGTATACTGTATATACATGCATATACATGCTGTATGCTTCATTGCAATTTAGTCCCATCACTATCAATATGGCGGCGCTTGCACATGCTGAGGCTTCTCTCTCTTCCGTCAGAACGGTATTTTCTTGTTTTTTGAGTCACAGTGTTTTGTACGTCTTCATCACGTCTACCTGTCTTTAAGTGCACATACAGTTGTAAGTTTCTGCTCAATGTCAGCAGAACCACATTTTTAGAGTTAAACTCTGCGCACGCCGAAGAGCTGCGGGATCTCAGTCTGCTCTGGAGGCCTACTCCATCACAAGTGGCGTGAGAGGAAGAAGAAGAGTAAGGTTAAGTGCGGAGGTATCCGGGCTAGGCTAATGGTTAACCCACACAAGCCATCTATCCTCACCATCATACTGGCTAACGTACGCACTTTGGACAATAAACTAGACTACATCTGACTACTACGCTCAACTCAGAGGACTGTAAAAGACTGTTGTGTTTTTGTGTTTACGGAAACATGGCTTAGCAACAGCGTTCTGGACTACGTTATTCATCTTGATCAGCTGACATGCTTTCGAGTTGACAGAGTTCTCGTCAAGCGAGGTAAGACCCCCTGCCGCGGGCTTTGTATTTACATCAATGATGGGTGGTGCCGCGATGCTGTTGTGGTCTCCAAACACTGCTCACCCCTGGTGGAGTTTATGATTATTAAGTGTCAGCCATTCTATCTACCGAGGGAATATACAGCCATAATGCTTGTTGCTTTATACATCCCTCCCAGCTTCAACAACAGTAACAGGAGCGAGGCACTAAATTAACTGTATCAGCACATTAGTGAGCAGCAAACAGCACACCCTGATGCTTTTCTCATCTTAGCTGGGGATTTCAACCACGCAGATTTAAAGAGTGTGTTCCCAAAAATACACCAACACATTGACTTTTCAACACGGGGAAACAACACTCTGGACTTTGTTTACACCACCCAGAGAGGAGCTTACAAGGCCCTACACCTCCCCCACCTTGGTGCCTCAGACCACATCACTGTCATGCTAATGCCTGCATACAGACCGCTCATTAAAGTTGCCAAACCAGTTCACAAACAAATACAAGTGTGGCTGGAAGGGTCATCAGAGGCTCTTCAGCAGGCTGCCACATACAATAACATTTACATTTAATCATTTAGCAGACGCTTTTATCCAAAGCGACTTACAAATGAGAACAATAGAAACAATCAGATCAACAAGAGAACAACAACGGTATACAAGTGCTATGACAAGTCTCAGTTAGTCTAGTACAGAACACGTAGCCAGGTTTTTTTTTTTTTTTAAGAATATGATAGACAAGAAAAAGAAAAGGTAAGTACTAGTATAAGTTGGTTAATTGCAGGTGAAAAAGATGAGTCTTTAGATGTTTTTTGAAAATGAGTAGACTCAGCTGTTCAAATTGAGCGGGAGGTCATTCCACCAGCTGGGCGCAGTCCAGGAAAAAGTCTGTGAAAGTGATTTTGAACCTCTTTGGGATGACACCACAAGGCGTCGTTCACTTGCAGAGTGCAAACTTCTGGAGGGCGCATAAGATTGAACTAATGAGCTTAGGTATGTTGGCGCCATGCCAGTGGTCGTCTTGTAGGCAAGCATCAGTACCTTGAATTTTATGCGAGCGGCTACTGGTAGCCAGTGTAACCTGATGAGGAGAGGAGTAACATGAGCTGTTTTTGGCTCATTGAAGACAACCCTTGCTGCTGCATTCTGGATCAGTTGCAGAGGCTTGATAGTACATGCAGGAAGGCCCGCCAGGAGAGCATTGCAATAGTCCAGTCTGGAGAGAACAAGAGCTTGGACAAGAAGTTGGGTGGCTTGCTCTGACAGGAAGGGTCTAATCTTCCTAATGTTGTATAAGGCAAATCTGAAGGACCGGGTTATTGTAACAATATGGTCTGTGAAGCTTAACTGATGATCCATCACAACTCCTAGGTTTCTGGCTGTCCTGGAAGGAGTTATGGTTGACGAACCCAGAAGTTGTGATGAAACGATGGGTTAGCTGGAACCACCAGCAGTTCAGTCTTAGTAAGGTTTAGCTGAAGGTGATGGTCATTCATCCAGCTAGAAATGTCACTCAGACAGGCTGAAATGCGACCAACTACCGTGGGGTTATCTGGTTGGAATGAGAAGTAAAGTTGAGTGTCATCAGCATAGCAATGACAGGAAAAGCCATGCTTCTGAATGACAGATCCTAATGACGTCATGTAGATGGAGAAGAGAAGCGGTCCAAGTACTGAGCCTTGAGGAACCCCAGTAGCAAGTTGTTGTGACTTAGAAACTTCACCCCTCCAAGACACCATGAAGGATCTATCAGAAAGGCAGGAGTTAAGCCACTGGAGTGCGGTTTCCAGAGATGCCCATCTTTGATCTGAGGGTGGAATCTGGTGATTAACGGTGTCAAAAGCAGCAGACAGGTCCAGCAAAATGAGTACTGAGGATTTTGAAGCTGCTCTTGCCAGTCGCAGGGGTTCAGTAACCGAGAGCAGGGCAGTCTCAGTTGAGTGGCCGCTTTTGAAGCCAGATTGGTTGCTGTCCAGGAGGTTGTTCTGTACAGCTCGTTCAAGTGTCTTTGCAATGAGTGGAAGAAGGGATACTGGTCTGTAGTTTTCTAGAAGTGCTGGATTTAGAGATGGTTTCTTCAGCAGTGGGCTTACCCGAGCCTACTAAAATGCTGAGGGAAATGTTCCAGAGTGAAGAGAGGAGTTGATAATGTGATTAAGTGAAGGTATGACTGAAGAATAAATCGCTTGAAGGAGGTGAGTGGGGATCGGATCCAGTGGGCAAGTAGTAGGATGACTGGACAGGATAAGTTTGGAAACGTCCGTCTCTGAGAGTGGAGAGGAGGAGAGAGAGTGTGCATTAGTCTTTGTGAAGTTATCCTCAGTCTGCGGTGTGGAGAATTGGTCACTGATGGTTCTTGTCTTATTTGTGAAGAAAACTGCAAAGTCGTCAGCTGTAAGAGTCGATGGAGGAGGAGGTGGAGGCGGATTGAGAAGAGAAGAGAAGGTTTTGAAGTGTCCGAGCGTCACAACAGTTGTTAATTTTGTCGTGGTAGTATGATGTTTTAGCAGTGAAGACGTTTGCAGAGAAGGAAGAGAGGAGAGACTGATACACACTGAGGTCGGTAGAGTTTCTTGATTTATGCCATTACCTCTCTGCAGCCCTAAGTTTAGAGCGATGTTCATGGAGAACATCGGACAGCCAGGGGGCAGATGGGGTGGTGCGTGCTGGTCTAGACGACAGTGGGCAAAAGTTCTCCAAGCAAGAGGTTAGAGTGGAGCAAAAGGTGTCCGTAGCACTGTTTGTGTCCAAAGCTGAAAACTGTGAGAGTGAAGGAAGTGAGGATGAAACCACAGAGGATAGGCGAGATGGAGAGAGTGAGCGTAGGTTCCGTCGAAAGGTGACCTGCGTTGGAGCATGTGCCGCTTCAGGAGTAAGTGCTAGGTTAGCAGTAATGAGGAAGTGGTCTGAGGTGTGCAGTGGAGCAACTAAAGTGTTGTTCACTGAGCAACAGCGCGTGTAGATGAGGTCCAGTCGGTTGCCTGATTTGTGAGACGCTGTAGTAGACACTCGCTTGAGATCAAATGAGGCAAGCAGAGTGTTGAAGTCAGCAGCCTGGGGTTTATCTAGGTGGATGTTGAAGTCACCAAGCAGTACCAGAGGAGTACCATCTTCAGGATAGTTTGATAGCAGCACGTCCAACTCCTCCAAGAAGTTTCCTAATTGACCTGGGGGACGATAAATGACCACAAGGTGGGTTTTAACAGGGTGGGTTACAGTAACAGCATGCGATTCAAATGAACCGTATCAAATTTCCAATCTTTCGATATAAGGAGACCAGTACCTCCACCCCTCCCAGTCGTACGAGGGGTGTGGGAACAAGTGAAATTAGTGGAGAGGTCTGCGGGAGTGGCAGTGTCTTCAGGTTTGATCCAAGTCTCAGTCAGTGCCATGAAGTTGAGACCGGAATGAGTAGCAATAGAAGAAATTAAGTCTGCTTTGTTAACAGCAGACTGGCAGTTCCAGAGACCAACTGGAATAGAGAGCGTAGTAGTAGAGGTCAGAGAGACAGGCCTTAGATTTGTCAGGCAGGCCTTCCTTCGACGTACATAGCGTGCTCTCCGAGTGTTAGTAGTGATAGTAGAGATCTGAAAGCACATAGTGACTACAAGTGACCAAAATGAGTATTTGAGGACAAGCTGTACAAAAATTGAAGGGGAAAAGGCAATACTCAAGTGCCCTGTTGGTGTCCTTGCTCGGTGGAGTCACGCAGGTAGAGTCGATGGTCTTTACACTCGTTGGTCTTCACACGAGGAGGCTTCACACGAGGGCTGCCGCGACCGCTGCAGCGGTGACACTTACCACTTTTATATAATTGCCTGATTACCTGTGATTGAAGTCAGCTAGTAACGCCTCCCTATTTAGCAGAACAAAACTGGTCAGTCCTGCGATAGGCAAATGCAAAACCAAACGCCACTTCAGCACGTATTTACCAGTGTAAGACACGCAGTAAATAAAGCGAAGTTTTCCTAGCAACGACGATCACGCAGTGATCTAATGAGGAAACGAGGCAAAACACTTACAAACTGCTGTCCTTATCTGTTTCTTCTGTTTCAATAACACCACAGACCTCCAAGAGTACTCAGAGACTGTCACTGTTACATCAGCAATACACTTGGTGATGTAGGCAGTGATGAAGACCATCACTGTCCAGGCCAACCAGAAGTCGTGGATGACAGGGGAGGTTTACTGACTCCTGAAGACGCGGAACTCTGCCTTCAGAGCTGGAGATGAGATCTGCCTGAAGACAGCTAGGGCCAACCTATCCCGTGGCATCATCTCCCTGCTGAACGAGCTGAACACCTTCTTTGCTCACTTTGTGGCACAAAACAGCACCACTGCACAGAAGACTCCACCTCCTCCCGGCGACCAGGTGATGACGCTTTCCCTGGACAGCGTGAGGAGATCCCTCAGCAGGTTCAATGCACACAAAGCTCTGGGTCCTGACAACATTCCTGAACATGTACTGAGAGACTGTGCAGTGGAACTCACTGATGTCTTTACAGACATTTTCAACATTTCACTATCCCCACATGCTTCAAAGCTACCACCATCATTCCAATCCTGATGAAGGCATCTCCATTCTGCTTCAATGACTACCATCAAGTCTGCACCACATCAAGTCGAGCGAGATGAGCTGCCTGGCCAGATGGTGCAGTGACAACAATCTCTCTCTGAACATGGAGAAGATGAAGGAGATTGTTGTTGACTTCAGGAGAGTGCACATTCAACATGCTCCTCTGACCATCAATGGTGTGACTGTGGAGAGAGTGAGCAGCAGCAAGTTCCTGGGTGTGCACATCACAGAGGACCTCTCCTGGACCGACAACACCGCAGCACTAGCCAAGAAAGCACAGCAGCGTCTCTACTTCCTCCGCAAACTGAGAAGAGCCAGTGCCCAGGCCCTCATCATGTGCACCTTCTACAGAGGCACCATCGAGAGCATTCTGACGAGCTGCATCACTGTGTGGTATGGCGCCTGAAACGCGTCCTGCTGCAAGTCACTTCAACGCATAGTGAGAACAGCTGAGAATATCTTTGGAGTCTCTCTCCCCTCCCTCCAGGACATTTACAGAACCCGTCTCACCTGCAAAGCCCTCTGCATCGCAGATCACACAGCTTCTGCAGACTGCTGCCATCAGGGAGGTGACTGTGGAGTCTCCAGGCCAGGACCAGCAGACTGAAGGGCAGTTTCATCCATCAGGCTGTCAGGAAGCTGAACTCCTTCCCAACCTTGCCCCCTCCCCATTTTCCCTTCAATCCTGAACAATCGCCCAGTCCCTGCTGAAGAGAAACACTTACAATACTTCACAGTAGGTATGGTGTGTTTTCAGTGGTGTGCTGTGTTTGCTTTTCGCCAAACATAGTGCTTCGAGTTCAGTTCCAAAAGGTCAGTTTTGGTCTCATCAGACCATAGCACCTTTTGTCAGAATGTATCAGACTCTTCCTAATGTGTTTTTGCATAAGGCAAACAAGACAGTCTGTATACAAACAAGAGTGTCAAACTTTTTTAGGAAAGGCTTCTTTTGTGCCACGATTGTATAACTTTTTTAGGAAAGGCTTCTTTTGTGCCACCCTGCCATACAGGCCAGATTTGTGTAAAGCCTGGGAGATAGTTGATAGGTGCCATATGCTTTCCACTTCTTAATGATGCTCTTAACAGTAATTCTTTGAAATGTTTTTGTTGACTTCTTCTAACTTGTGCCTTTCTACAACTTTATCCCAGAAATCTTTTGAAAGCACTTTCCCAACCATGGTTAATTGTTTGCCATACCATGCACTACTAACAGTGGAATCTTCAAGAAACAGCTTGTTTTATTCTGATGTAATCAACACCACTACTATTGATGTCAGGTGGGGCAATTAGCCTGGTGTTTAATCTGGAAGTTGATTGCTTTCACCTGAGCAATTTTATAATGGTATACTCTAAGGGGATGATCAATTTACCAAACAAGGCATTTCACTGATTAATTTTTTAAAATCCTCCACAATTTTTTTTAATTATATTTTTACTTAAATTATGAGGGTTAAAATGTGTACATGCAGCTCAAAAATGTTGGACTCAATTTATTTTATTTTCCAGGGTGTAATGTGACAAAAGGATTTCACAGGTATATTTCTATAGGCACTTTTAGAATGTAGTGTATTGTAGGAACAACATTCCACCCATTATATAATCAATGTTGATTGCAATGGACTTTGCTTGGTGTGTCACATACATAAATATGTCATTGTGAAAGTCAAACCTTAGTATGTTCAGTTGACAGTGTGAACTCTTCAGTCCAGCAGAAAGCAGATTCACCCCTGAATCCTGCAGGGCATTGTTACTCAGGTCCAACTCTTTAAGAGATTTTGATGACTGAAGAGCTGAAGACAAACTTTCACAGCACTGATGGGACAGATGACATCTAGCAAGTCTATAATAGAGAATGACAGTGTAATGAGGAGATGGATGGTTAATGTTTTCTGTATTTTGTGGATGACAGTTGTGGTAACTTGAGAATGGGGATCACATAAGAAATGGATGTCAATTACCCTGTCTCTAAAAACTATTAAAAAGTATTGTTTAAAGCAGAGATCCTCTATTCTGCCCCACAAGATCCACTTTCCTGCAGATGCCTTGTCCAAATACCCACACTTGCAGTCTTGGGACTCTCGGACTTGAGCGCATGCGTGCGACAGGAAGTAATTGCGCAAGACTGTCCCAGGTCTTATGCTGCCTTCACGTCCTATCAGAAATGTCATATTTCCCAGTTATGAAGTCGTGATTACGAGCTTGTCAGATTCAAGTGCTTTAATGTCGGAAAGAATAAAATGTAGCATCCCATTGGTTGACAATCATATAAACATTCACTGTGCTATACATGCAGTTTGCTGACAATTCTGAAATTTTGGTCAGATACATGCTTATTTCACTGCTTATAAAACATACAATATGCTTCAAATGATCATTCATATCTAGTCGTAGTAGTAGCCCTTTATTGTCACTGGTCACAGGTACCAGCGAAATTAGCCATCAACCTGTCCATACATACAATATGACAAGGGGGTAGACAGGACAGGAAGACAGGGAATTAAGGAAGAAATACAGCATAACATGAGGGAGGGGAGGAGGAAAAAAACAACCCCCAGACTATGCTCCTGTAGGGAGTACAGTGTGGGAACAGGAAAAAACACCTCACCAACATAAGCACATAATCAGTACAGCATGAAAAACACATGACTTGCAACAGGGGAGGGGAGTGGGGGTGGAGGTAACCCAGCACAGGCAAGCAGCCATCCGGTCCTGCAGCCATTCTCGGCGTTGGTCACAGACCCGCTTGTCAGACTGGCGGTACAAAGCGGCGAAGGCAAGGGATGGGGGGTGGGGGGTGAATGCATATCTATTATGTATGTGCGTATGTATGTTTGTATGTATGTAAAAGTTCTTGTATGTGTAGGCCTGGAGAGTCGCATCAAATCTAGGTGCCTCAGTCCGCAGGATTGTCATAGCGATACACAGCAAGTTGCCATGGAGACAGCCTTGATCAGGTCCCAGACAGAGTCAACAATCAACAGGTGTCTGTGGAAGTGGGGGGAGGAATGCAAGAGCGTCTCACTGCAGTGCTCTTCCGGGGGAGTTGTTGTTCCAACAGCAGCCTTGGCTGGTTGAGGGGAGCCAAAAGCAGATAAGATTGGGATTGTTTGGTCTTGGGGCAAGTAGCCGCATTCCAATTTACACGACTACTCTCTTAGTCCATTCTGGTCTCCGAAGCGATCCATTTGCCTTTGCAAAGCCGTGAGCTTCTCCGTGATGTTATCCATATTGCAGTTAATAGTCCTAGTCTCAGTGCTGACCGCTCTGCCAACTGCTTAAATCATGACGGGCAGCCTTGTGAGCCTTTGGACAGCTGTTATAGTCTCTGAATTCCTCCATAAACCAGGGCAATGCCTAATCCAATCAGCAGAAGACCTGTTATCATGGTTCCGAATAGGTATATATCTTCAATGTCCTCCACGGAAAGAGCCACCAGACACACGACCCGCCACCTCTCCCACGCGTCCATCGTGTAGCCAGCTGCGAACGTCCCGGCAGGGCAGTCAGGTTCCTCCGAACCCAAGCTTCTCGTCGAGAAGATGGTGTCAATTGCGTTGAGAGACCAGCTGATCAAATCCATGATTTTTTAGTTTGGAGAGCAGTGCGGAGAGAGTCTCTCAAAGTATAAGACCATAGACGAGATGAGAGAAGCAAAGCAGGGAAGGTAAGGGGGAGGAGAGGGAGAGAAAATGCGACCGCCTTCGTTGAGAGCCAAAGAGAGAGCCTATAAATACACTACTTTAGCAACAAGATAAAGAGATGTAGTTGTTGTGAGAACAGCACTGAGAGCAGCAATGGTTGTCCCCTTCATGTTGAGAGTTTATGACCCGCCCAACTTGGAAACTCTGGTATCAATATTATTTAGGAATTTCCCAGTAGTAAATACGACTTGTGAGGCCGTTCATGTCCAATTTCTGATTAGGAAACTTGTATTTACGATAATTCCGATAGCACGTGAAGGCAGCATTGAAAACACCAAAGCACTGTGCCCTTATTGCACAATAAATCCACACTGCTCAGGAGCGCTATTCAAGGTTTATTGTATCCCATCATGCATCATGTTTTGTGTGAGACTTTTTCCAAGATCTCGTGAGAAGTTAAATATTAATATAATAATTAAATATAACTTATAATTTGGTAGAAAAACAAAGTGTTGCACATCTTCTTGGTGCAAAGATGAACAGTGGTGATATTTATTTTGTACATAATTTGTAACTGCTTATTATCACTTGATTATAAGCACCACAAATAAACTTTGTCATGTCATAGGGACTACTGAACAACAGACATTCAGAAGTTGATTTTAAAATGCAAAGTATTCTTAATAAAAATAAAGATATGTAAACACTTGCATTTTTACAGCACTACAAGTGTGTCCTATCAGGTAATGAAAAGTTCTACACACATTTGTGGTCTTCATCCTCACTTGAACACTTGGGCCAAATACAGGAAATACGTCAAAGTAGCCAAGTGGTGTCAGCACTGACAGCCTCGTGGGCAGGGTATCGACATACAGCACCGTTGCGCTTTGGGTGTTGTGACTTCCAAGTCCCATCCTTTCTCTCTCTCCCACTTCACTTCCTGTCATCTTTGAACTGTCCTATCAAAATTAAAGGCAAAAATGCCAAAAAATAAATCTTTAAAAAAAAAATAATAATAAAATAAAAGTAGCCTGGTGGTCAAGTGCAAAGACCGCAAGTGTGGGTATTTGGACAAGGAAAGAGTTTAATTCGAACCCTAATCAAATACAATCAGGAATGCTAATCAATGTCATTAATATTAAATAAAAGTAGCCTCAGCACAAGCAAGTTTAATTCATAACCCTAATCAAATACACCCTGAATGTAATCAATGTGTCATCAATAAATCATCATAGAAAATCAAAGGGAGGTGATTTTTATACCTTCATGTCGTTAGAAGACCTATGACCCGGAACACATTTAGACAGCAAGGTACATACTAATCAATGTCATCACGATCATTAGAAAATCAAAGGGAGGTGAGTTTATATCAGGTTAGAAGCTATTTCAAAAGTAATTTTATGAAGCTACGAGAATACATTTTGTATGCAAAGAAAATTCAAATTACTTTCTTCAACTTTAACCATTTGTACGAACCCTGTTCACAAGACTTTTGAGTACTGATTCTTGTAGATTAGAGTTATTTCCACAAAATGATGTCAGTATCAATGTACCCACTCATTTACAGTGTGCAATGATGTACATATGGCGTAATGACGTGTGAGCCGTAAATGAGCCATTGTTTTTATAGAATTAAGTGTCATATATGACTGTCATTTTAAAATTCTCCTTTCACTCATCGTAGGGTGACCATTTTTCCCGGGACAGTCCCGTATTTCAGCTCTATTTTTAGTGTCCTGACTTATTAAGAAAAAAATCATGTTTTGTCCCATATTTCTAAATGTTTTTATGACTGGGTGATCAGAGCAAGCAGTAGTACTGTTCTGTCACGCAAGAACAGCCTAATCAAAGGCAGCCAAGCTCGTAGTAGAATAAACTACTATCCAATCACAATTTGTTATCGATTAACTTGCAGTTAGTGAAGGTGGAACAGGCGGAATCATGCTGAATGACACACAACAGAAGCGCGCGATCACAGTTCTCTCAAATGGCGCACGATCAGTTCTCCTTGTGCCTGAATTGTCAAATACAAACAGTTGTCAAAATGTCTATCGTGTGGAGTGTCTCACATAAATAGTCAGTTATTGCTAAAGTGAACATAAACAGGTGAGTGAATACCAGATATGTGTCAGTCAGAGGTCGCATTAACCAAACATTTTCCGTAATTGACTAATAAAATCTGAAGGCTGTCCATCACTTTGACAGATTACACTGAGAGTGATCTATTATAATTTGTAACTGTAATTCCCACCCGTGTCCAGTTGGTGGTGAGTGCATTCCAGTGTGGCAGCAGAGCATGGGATCATCAGCTCCAGAACAAAAACAAAACCGTCTCTCTTTTGATTATGCACAAGCAAGTACCCACTAGTAGTAAAGCGAAAGAAATGATCAGTTCACACGCTGCCACTTCGCTTGATCTAAAGAGCACCGAAACAGTATTTATTGCTTGAATTTTCTAATAAAATTGACAGAATTTGAAATGTGAGACTGTTTCATATCAAAAGTAACAAAGCACAAAGCTTAGCCCATTGCGATTTACTGTATGGAAGGCACACTATATGTACTGTTCATTCATCAACTGAAAACAGCAAAGATTGGGATTTAAGAATCGATATTACTTCATAAAAATGAGAATCTATTAAAATTGAGAATTTTTTTTGTTTTGTTTTACCCAGCCCTAGCATATTTAGTTGTTTTTAGTGGCCTCTGTTGTCACTGCGGTGTTGAACATGAAAAGTAACATGCAGTCTGTTCATTTGTTCAGTATATATTACATGCATTATGTCTTAAAGGGACAGCAGCCTAAATAAATTCCTGTCTGTGTCATTAATGTTAACCAAACATCAAAAGATGTTAAATTAATGTATACATGTTAAATAAACCTACTGTATTTGAAAAAAGAGTTTATTTAATTAGTATCTTTATCGCATTTGTCTTACAGTTTGTAATTTGCTAACTTGTTCTTTTTTTATATAACAAAAATAAATCAATAAATATATTTATAATGTATAATATATATGGCTGCATGGACAGACTGCATAGAGTTCGCCCAGAACAGAACCATACACTTGTGACATAAACGTATGCATGAACCTGATCACTTTATTTAATGTTCAAGTAAACACTAAGTTCGGATTCAATAGAAATCAGAATTATTTCATTTAGATATAAATAAAAGTTGTCCATGTAAACAACAACAGTGAAAGTGTCATCAACAATGTTGAGAAAAGTTTATCGCACATCACTATTAATGAATATGAATCTGTTCAACTTCAAGACAAGATGGCAGTTTCATTTTTCAGTTTCATTTTTAATTTGCAGTAGTTTGATCATGCTTTAAGCATCTCCAGTAAAGGCTGATTTATACTTCTGCATCGGACATATACACCGTAGCCTCTATGCCGTAGGCTGTGCGTCGGTTTTCATTTATGCTTCTGCGTTGTTGTCCGCGTCGACGTGCAGTACACATGCAAACCGCTAGTCTGCAGTGTCCACGGGCATGTTGCTTGTGTAATCCACAGTATCACAACAAAAGCCGAAGAAGAAGCAGCTTGTTGGGGAAGCCTCAGCTGTGACAGTGGCAATTAAATATCAAAGAACAGATCATTTATTTAAAACTACAAAAAAGAGACAACGGAACAGCAGAAGATGGTATTCTTTCAATCTCCAGAAGGACTTGTAACGTACCATGACAGAACAACTGTTTGTCGTGAACAACAAAGTGATGTAATGCTACATTTTATAATAAATGATAAGTCACGTGTTCTTTACTTTGTTTTATTTTGAATAAGAAGGTGTAACATTAAAATATATTAAAGAGCAAAAAACACAAGACTCAAATACATACAGATGGAGGGGTACTAGTAGACCAATCACAACTCTTGCGGTCCGCATAGATTTGACAAGCTATAACATTTTTGGAGAGGTGTACGTCAGGCTACGCACGGACTACGCACAATTTACGGTGTAGTTTCGACACAGAAGTATAAATCAGCCTTAAGCCTTATCTGGAAGTACAAAGAAAACAAAAATAACTACTTTATTCAACAAATTTTCTCCTCCTCATCCCATCTGCTGCAGCTTCGCCATAGTGGAGAGTCTCATAACGCATGCGAGTGCTTTCCTCTGTGTGTAAACAATACTGCTCCGTGACAGACGAAATAAAGAGGAGAAGGATTGTTGAAAAAAGTCATTATTTTTGCTTTCTTTGCACACAAAAAGTATTCTCGTAACTTCGTAAAATTACGTTGAACCACTGATGTCACATGGACTGTTTTACCGATGCCCTTACTACGTTTCTGTGCCTTGACCAGGGTAAGGCCCATGCGGTCTATGGAGGGTCAGTGATGTTTTGTGTTTTGTCTGTGATATCTTAATTTGTGTTCCGAAGATGAACGAAGGTCTTACAGGTTTGGAACAACATGAGGGTGAGTAATTAATGATTAAATTTTCATTTTTTGTTGAACTATCCCTTTAAGGATCACAAAAAGCCATACATTTTCTTTTAAAAATTTTGCATATACCCTGTAAATTAGTGAATTAAATACCTTCCTTGATATTTGTGTTTTGACAATATGTTTGACTACTTTATTGTTTTTATTTTTTAATATATAATATTTTTTTATACATTAAAAAGGGTCTTTTTATACAGGCTAGTTAAATTCATTTTGGGCTATTAAAATCTGAGGAGTACCTGGCCGAGGGGCTACCAGGGATTTTTAAATTTTGCAAACCCTGTAAATAAATATATGCACAGTATCAGTAGTAAATGCTGCTCAATTTCTGCACATGCTGTGACTTTTAGATTCCTATAATGTGTATTTAAAAAAGCAACACATTCTGCGCAAGGTGCTTCTCTCTGAAGATATTTGATAATTATATGTTAATCGATCACATATGACAATAACATACTTTTTTTTTTTTTTATAAAGTGCCATTCCAACAGTAATATTTCTATTTAACAGTATTTAATAACATTTTTCTTTAACAATTATAAAAGATTATACTTATTACTATAAGTCATATTAATATATAGGCACAAAATTTTAGGCCTACTTTTAAAACCAGGAAAATTTTTAGATTAGATTAGATTTTTAGATTAGATTCAACTTTATTGTCACTGCACATGTAAGGTACAAGGCAGCGAAATGCAGTTAGCATCTAACCAGAAGTGCAATAAGCAGTAAGTACAGAATATACAAGGTCTACAATATGTACAATAACTATACAGATAAGTATTATGGACAAAATTTACAGATTTTAAATACTATCAGCATGATATACAGATAGGTGTACTATGAACATATTATACAGATGAATATGTGAAGTGTATGTACACTATAGGCAGAACTAGTTTTAGTTAAATTTTAGTTAGATTTCTTTAGAAAATAGAGGTGATAGGTCCCAGAGGGAACTTCACACTTCTGCATTGATCTGTTAAAGGTCAGCGGAATGTTTTAAACAGAAAGATGAAATGCTATCAGTGCCAGCATCTTGGACCATAAAGCACATAAACAGCCTGGACAGATGATCAGTCCAACAAAAGGCTAACACACAGATATATAACTATTTACACTCATATGAGGAAAGCTCACGGCAACATGCCATTGAGAAAATGCTAGCTCCACACAGAAATGCCTCCTAGACTTGAATATGGGACCTTCTGGCTATAGGGCCTTTCGCACCGCTTTAGTTCCAGAACTAAATGTACAGTACTAAAGTGAACTATTTCCCAGTACCATTTAAAGGGTTGCATTCGCACCGACAGTGTGTACTAGGTGTACTAGCTGGTCGACAGCAACGTCATTTGTGCGCAGTGTTCAACAATGGAAACAAAGCAGAACAACCTTAACAACAGGAGGATGGAGGACGCTGTGATCGGAGCTGTGTTTTTGTTGTGTCTCGTGGGTTTCACAATAATGGACATGGAATGTTGACGTATACGTAAAGCAACTGAAAGAACAGAAATGAGAACTAAAAATCTCCAACGACAACAGGCAGTGCTACATTTGCTACAAGTGCCTGCACTTAAGCGTCCATCCATCTATCGCTATTCTCCAAACTTGCGAAATAAGTTGACGCAATTTTTACAGTATGTTTACATGGCATTTTAAATCATGGTGGGTGAGGGCGTTTTCGTACGCGTTTGGCCAATCAATGTCTACTTACGTCACGGGTAGTACCAGTTGTGCTGGTTAGACCCTGCTCCAGAGTAGGAGCTAATTTGGTTCTCGAAAAAGGCAGTCCGGTACTAAAATCGCACCCAGGTCTGGTGGTGCGAAAACGCCAAAAAGTGGGTAGTTCCACAATTAGTTCTGGTACTATGAAAAGTTTCCTGCGGTGCGAAAGGTCCTTACGAGGCAAGAGTGCTATCTGCTGAGCCATCATGCCAAGCCAATATGGCAGTTTACTGGGTTTCATGTATAAAGGTAGCTTATGTGGAAGTCAAACCTCAGTATGTTCAGGTGACAGTGTGAACTCTTCAGTCCAGTAGAAAGCAGCTTCACTGATGAGTCCTGCAGGTTATTGTTACTCAGGTCCAGCTGTTTCAGGCAAGAGTTTGATGATCGTAGAGCCAAAGACAAACTGTCACACTGCTGAATAGAAAGACGCAATCTAGCAAGTCTATAATACAAAAAGACAATGAGAAGATGAATGTTTAAAGTCATGTTTCCTGTATTCATTGCATGACGGAACATTAAAACCTATTATTGAATTAAGTCAGGATGTGAAATTAGCACTTGCCAACTTGGTTTTAAACACCTTATCACAATGCTGTGCTTCTACTATCTACTGTTCAGCATGCTTTCAACTGCTTTTCTGTATTTAAATAAATTTAGAACAGGGTATGATTTGCTTGATGCATTAGTTAGAGTTTGAACTAGAAACTAATATGAGTAACACATTAGTTTAGGGACCAATTCCCACTATTAATTAGCATGCATATTATTGATTTATTGGTTGTTTGTTAGTACTTGTAAAGAACATATTAATGCCTTATTCTGCATTGCCATATTCTACAACCATAATCTACCCTATACCTAAACTACCTCACTGACTATGAATACTCTACAAATAAATACTCACAGGGCTTTTCTGCAGTTTATCACAGCTGGTATCAAACTCCATCTACCCTCCTCTGTTGTTTTGTATTCCATTGGATCAAACACATCCAGCACCTCCTCTGACGTCTGAATCACATAGGCTATCACTGAGCAGTGAGCAAAAGAGAGATACATATCTGAGTGTTTGTCTGATTTCACAAACTCCTGAATTTCTTGATACAGAGTCTGATCATTCATTTCCAGCAAACAGAGGAACAGATTGATGGATCTGTTGGCTGAAAGATTGTCATTTCTCTTGATTGTCTCTTGAATGTACCGCATAAATCCTTTGATGATCTTTGAGTTGTTCTCTGTTTGTGGCAGTAGATCCTTTAAGAGTTCCTGATTGGAGTCTAGTGAGATGCCCAGCAAGAACCGCAGAAAAAGATCCAGGTGCCCATTTTGAATCTGATGAGTTTTATCAACTGCTAATTTTAGTAGCTGAAACAAAGAGATGTTCTTAGATCTGTATCTGTTCCTCTTAGGTCTGTCCCTCTCATGTTTATCATCCAGAAACAACTGTAATGGCTCCATGTTCTTCATCACATGGGAGTAAGATACATACAAAGCGGCTAGAAATTCCTGAAAGCTCAGATGGATGAAGCTGTAGACTTTCCTCTGATGAATCACAGATTCCTCCTTAAAGATCTCAGTGCAAATCCCAGAATACACTGAGGCATCAGTGACGTCTAGGCCGCTCTCAATCAGGTCCTCCTCATAGAACATGACATTGCCCTTCATCAGCTGTTTGAAAGCCACTTCAGCAAGTTTAACAATCACTTCTCTGTTGGACTGCAGGAGTTTCTCTGGATCTCTCTCTTTGTATTTTTGATTTCCCATGTTTATCTGAGTGAGCAAGAAGTGGATGTACATTTCAGTCAGAGTTTGAGGGATTTCTGCACTCAGATCTTCTTTTAGGAACTTTTGTAGCACAGTGGATGAGATCCAGCAGAAGACGGGTATGTGGCACATGATGTGGAGGCTTCGTACTCTTGTAATGTGCGAGATGATTCTGCTGGCTTGATGCTCATCACTGATCCTCTTCCTGAAATATTCCTCCTTCTGAGGATCATCAAATCCCCGAATCTCTGTCACACGGTTGATGTATTTGGAGGGGATCTGATTGGCTGCTGCTGGTCTGGAGGTGATCCAGATGAGAGCAGAGGGTAGCAGATTTCCTTTCAAGAGGTTTGAAATCAACATGCCCACTGATGAAACCTCAGTAACATCTGAAACTTTCTCACTGTCTGAAAACTTCAGCGTAATTCTGCTTTCATCTAGACCATCAAAGATGAACACAACCTTACACTCCTCAAAAATCTTTGAGTTCAGATCTTGAAGTTCAGGGTGAAAGTCCAGCAGAAGTCTGTGAAGACTGTACTGATGATCTCGGATCAAGTTCAGCTCTCGAAATGGAAGCACAACCATGAAATCTACATCCTGATTGGCTTTTCCCTCTGCCCAGTCCAGTATGAACTTCTGCGCAGAGACAGTTTTTCCAATTCCAGCCATGCCTTTGGTAAGAACTGCCTTTATTTTGCCTTTCTTCTCAAGTCCTGGTCCAGGTAGGTCTTTAAAGATGTTGTTGCAGTTGATTTGAGTGTCTTGTAATCTTGGTGTTTTCTCCCTGTGCAACACCTCATGTTCTTCATTCACCCCTTCACTCTCTCCATGTATGATACAGAGTTGTGTGTAGATTCTGTTCCTCTCAAATAAGCTCTCATATGTGTTCGTCATGCTGATTTTGTGTTGGTCTTTGGCTCTCCGTAGTCCATCATCTGCTTTTTGAACAGAATCCTGCTGCAGGACTCCAGTCTGATCATCTCTGACCACACAGCAGAAACAAGAACAACAACACAAATAATGAATGAGTATTAGCAGCAAGATCTTCTAGTAAAGCCACGTGTACCATTCTCACAACCAGTTGAGACACAATAAACAGTTTATTGTGAAATAGTTTATCAATATACAATTTTGAGCGGAAACTGGCGTAGATTAGCCAGAATGAGCTTAATTGTTCAAATGACAGTTAAAATTTATCTCAATCTTTGTTTCAACCGTGAAGCATTGTGTATTTATAAATTAATGTTCCATAATTTACCCTTGACATCAAGTACGAAACACAATTAAGAAAGAAGCTGCTAAAGGGATGGTTCATCCAAAAATGAAAATACGGTCATTATTTACTCACAGTGATATTTTTTTTCTAATAAGGAGGATATTTGAGGTGAACTAATCCTTTAATGACATACAGGTGATGGCAATGATGGGTGAAATTAATTCATATTCAGGTGAGAGCTAGAGTTTTTAAGTGATAAATCATTCTACAGCCAATGAGCTCTATTTTGAAAGGTTCTAAACACCACATGCTAGTGACAAAAATAGTGTAAAATAGTGTAAATGCAACAAAAACAGATCAATATGCATAATAACGCCTTTTACAGAAAACTCAGCACGTGAAACAATCTTGTTCCAAATAATGGCTGACTTATAAATATGTAAATGTGACTGATGATGACAATCCATTGCACTGATACAATGATGTTGTTTAAACTCTTTGAACAGTCACTGGACAAATCAAATTTAGCATTGGTGAAAAGGTGAAAGGATTCAAAATACTTGAGTCACTGTCACTCTTTATAGACACACACAGCTGAATTGCGGACATGATGCTGTCTGATACTAACAAAACATCATTAAATCATATGATCTCTCTTTATTACTGATGTTTAAGTTATAATTCTGTCTCTTATCTTTAGTATCGAGTTCTGGTTATTACCTTGGGTTAAAGTCCACAGTTTCATTACTATAGTTCAGGGCGTTTTCCATGGATTTATCACTCTTCACAGACACACATCCGGCCTCTGCTGCTTCCTGGTTTTGGTAGTGATCAACATCACCCTCCTCTCTTTTCTCATAGAGACTCATTCTCCTGTGATTCTCAAAACACTAAGAACAAAAAATTTCAATTAATAATTTCACGGGTTTCCATCCAAAGTTGCAAATTTAACTTGAAATATCGCACAAAAAAATTGCGAAATGGTTAACACACATATTTATCATCAGTTTTTTAACATTGATAATGTTTAGAAATAATGATAAGGATCATGTGACACTGAAGACTGTTGTAATGATCCTGAAAAATCAGCTTTGCATCACAGGAATACATTTCATTTTTCAATATCTTCACACAGAAAACCATTATTTCAAATGGTAATATAACAATACAATATACAAGTAATACAATACTACTGTTTTTATGTTGTGCTCAAATAAATGCAGCCTTGGTGAGCAGAAGAGACTTCTTTCAAAGATGTAAGAAATTTTACAGACCACAAATATTTGTGCAAATTAAAGTTATGATGGCCTGTTCTCTCACTTACATGATACTATTGCATATGTATGTAGTCTAATCTATACAGATTGTGTCTGTTCACTGATAACTAAACACAAATAAAACATTTACCAAGGGATCTAGAAAAAATCTGACTGTGACTAAACCAGATAACAGCATAATAAGCAAAAAACAGGCAACATGACCTATAATACTTGGCCTGTAATGAGGTCATAAAACTCTGGACTATTGATAAAACCGCAGATATATCAAAGTGCACTAAAGGAAGAAGAGCTTTTTTGTTACTAAACGTTTGAATAGCCTTTCTGATAATGGTCAGGGCTAAGACACTATTTTAGTTTAAACTGGATTAATCAAAAAATAAATAAATCTTGTTGCCAAGTATTCACATACTGCTTCTTCTAACCAGTTCATCTTTTGTCTGAAATATGAAAAGCAGCTTTGCTAATCCTTCTATTGTTTTCCTGTTTCTATCTTGGGACACCCATCCCAAGGTTACTAGAGATTACACCCTTTCCGGTTTGGATCCACCCTCACAATATTTACCCTTTATCGTGTGCCGAGTTATCTCGGTTTATTTTTTAGAGAATAAATAAAAATATTGTTAATTTTTGAGCTACTGTCATATGGACATTATTTTGTTTTCAGAAGATGGTCTTCCTCTGCTTGAGTCTTCGTCACTTCTGCCTGTCAAAGGTTATTTTTCAATTGTAACCATTAGAATTTCTGTTAAGCTGCTTCAAAATAAGTATTGTGACAGGCACTGTACATATACCTATATGACAGTTAACCATGATTTTACTATAGTTAAACTGTAATAACCATGACTATAGACTAAAGTAACCATGTTTTAGGTTCAAACCATGGTTTTGATGCCATATGGTTCTACTATAGTAATTTTGTATTAATAATACTCTAGTAACCACTGTAGGTTTTGAAATTACTGTGAATTTTGTAGTTACTATGGTTTTACTGCAAATACAATAGTAAGAATATGATTATATATTTGTAGTTACTATATTACAACAATTATTGTTAAACCATGGTTGATTTTATTGTTATATGATTTTACTGCAAATGCTGTGGTAAAACGTGGTTAATTTTCTGACCGGTACAAATAAACGTGAACTAATTGTGCCTTAAGATAGGCCGCACTAGAGTTTTTAAGTAAAATATATCAAACATACACATCATCTAGACATTTATATGAAAACACCACAGAATAATGTGAAGAACATTACTGGACTCACCAATAATTATGATAAAACATGTAAGCTTTGGTTTACAGCAGTCTGAAATGGCATCTTAGTTTGTATTTCTTCCATTTACTTCCATTCACATGCGAATGTGGAAGAGGGGAAATGTTAGCTCAGGTGAAGTTCCTTCGCACTTCTCCTTCACTCTCTCTCTGGGTTTGTTGGTGGATTGCAACCAACTTAACCAGGTGCATACCGCCACCTACTGTACCGGAGTCGGTAACATCAGGGATTTATGCACTTCAAAAAAAAAAAAAAAAAAAAACAAGGGGATTATATTATACTACATTATTTATATTCTACACTCTAGTCCTGTATGTTTAAGAAAAGTAAATAGAGCCTTATTACTTTCCCTCATTTTCTCAACCATCCCCAGAATCCCTTGCAAACTCAGCTCATACATTTTGTTGCAATGCATTCCTCTCTGAATTATATATTTTTACACCACATTATTTCATACTCAGTATGTTTTTGGTTATATTACAAACATCACAATTATCTGCTATACATTTTCTCGTTTTAAAGAGTGTGTGAGTATTGTTTCGCTTTACTCCAGAGTTCAAGTTTGGTGAACTCTGACCTGGGTCTGACCAATAAAAGATTGATATGTCATGGCAAGACCTCGCAACTGAATTAAAAGAACATACGTTTAAAACTGATAAACTTTTCAAGTGTTTCTCTTAACTTAAACACCAGTAAGACATCAGGTGTCAGTTTTACTATGTGGAGAGTAGAGACAAGTATCGCACTCTGGACACACATATTCTTCACATGTGTAATCAAGATCAGTGGGTTTTACCTTTATCGTTTTTTATTATTATTATTGAATAATAGCTTTCTTTTGAACGTTAATCAAAATAGACTCTATATCACGTTAAGTCCCTGTTTGTTTCATTATATCTGTTGTTTTAGATACGTATCTTTTGACTATGTAGTAGTTAAATAAAGTAGTATTTATTTAGCTAACGTTAACTATCTATCCTGACTTAAAACGTTAACCAAAGAAGGTATTTGATATTTTCCTGTGGATCTAAAATCCACATTTATACATAACTCTTAATATATTGTTTCATTGCGACCTATTTTCAACCCTCTGGTGCTCCTTATTTAGGGGTCACACTCACACGTGATCAAAAGTGACTTTTTAATATTTTAATTAGATTATTAACTGTAAATTTAGATTTTAGTTAAAAAAATCCTTTTATCTTTTAGTATTTGAAGAGATTTCATGGAATATTCAGCTTTACATAAAATATGATTAATATATGAAAACATGAAATAGTAAAAAAAAAATTATATTCCCCCCACTATAATACCCCCCCCCAAAAGATAATTTGAAGCCATTATTGTGTTAAATGAAAATATATCAAGTAGACATTACAAAGATTAGCTTTAGAAATAACTCAACAGAACATTTATTACACATAAAAGTTCAGATATTTTGTTGGACTGTTCATAGCTTATGTACCAGAAAGGTAAGTCAGTCATACAGGTTTGATACATGAGGCATGAAGGTGAGTAAATTATGACAGAATTTTCAGTTTTGGGTGAACTATTCTACGGAGCATCGGAATGTCACAGCCATCTGCTGGAGTGCCCATGATAGTCACTAAAGGGCACTCCTTCTGTATCATTTTCCATTGTTTATTGACTTCAAGAGTGTCGTCTAGTGGCTTTCATGAGCACCCCAGAAGATGGCTGTGACAGGGAAGTCACCTGTAGAGAAAGAAAAAAAAAACAATCTGTGGTGACGGTTTTACAATGTGTCCTCTCAGTTTATAAACCAAACTCACAAATTCTTAAACTGTTCTCTCAGTTTAACAAACCATGCTCACAGATTAAAAAACTTTACCCACAAATTTCAATTCCGTGCGCTCAGATTTTGAAAACCGTATCTTCAGTTTTTTAATCCGTACCCACAAAATCATGATCCGTGCTCACACTTTCATAATCTGTTCCCACAGGTTTGTTAACTGTACATATAGATTTGTGTATGTACACAAATATATAACCCGCTATAGTTATATGTCTGTATATAGTTATATGCCCCCCCCCCACAGCAGGGCCATCAGGAATGGTAAAAGAACATTTAAATTTTTTTCACCTTCAAGTTAAACATGATTTCATCTGGCAAAATTTAAATCCCATAATGTTTAAGAATTACAGTAGGTCAGTATGCAGAGGGGAGTGGCCATTCAAACGAATTCAACCACATGAGAGTCTAAACTATGAAAGCAGTTCGTCTTCTTGATCAAAATTCAACGTTCAAAACGTTTAAGACCCCATTTCCACCTGTATGTTGTGTTACGCTTAAATCCACGCCAACGCTTATATTTGTAAAAACTGGCTTCGACATGGAAAAGTGCACATCAGGGTTGGACTAGACGTATGCACTTTTTGTTGTTTGAGTACTGCAGGTTTTTGAAAATGTAAGCTGTTCTTGCAATTCGTTGAAAGGATTTGGATGATGACTCATGATCTCGTTTACAAGGCAGACAGGTGAAACCATTTAGTTGCGCATAAGTTCAAGATCATTTGCGACTCATAGATTTCACATCTGAAAGAAACGCGTCCATGCGTTTTCTGTACCTGAGTTCGTTTTATGAATCGCATAATGATCGTAAGATCAATTTTAGGATGATTTCTGCGCAACATTTTATAAATAAGGCCCCAGATCTTCGGTACAAAAAGCCAGCACTTTGCCGATGTGATAAAAGTAAACTCTTCTTTCCCATTTTTTTTTTAATAATTAGAAATTAGGTTTTAAATAAATTAGCTCAGTGTAGTCGAGGGAATCTATTAAAGGTACAATATGTAAATTTTTGACACCAGAGGTCATATTTTCATAACAATAACAAAGGCGAAGCTTGATGATGCTATGAAGGAGAGTGAAATTATGGGGGATGTCGTTTTCACCATCCAGAGATGTTAGAATTCACAAATCATGTTCACAAATGAGATAATTAATTAATTGTTTATTACTTGTACATTTGATCACACTATTTTATGTCATTGTAATAAATTATCTGCAAGGAATGTGAAATGTAATGCTGTATTAGCCTGTTACTGATATGTGACAATTTGCCAAATGATTTGGTGGGTTATTGAATAGACCCACAGTATTTGCAAGTAATGGGTAAATATTTTTGTGCAACACATACTGTATTTAATTACACTGCCATAGAGTTGCTCACCAGAATTCACTTCATTCTCAAAGCCTACTGCGAGATCCTGTGTTTATTTGCTCACTAATGAGCGGCAACCTGGGTGAATCTGATCTTATTCTGAGTCTTTTAATTTTAAGATTGCAAAAAAAATCTTCATATATCTTTGCAGTGGTTTGGAAGCAGATATCCAACACAGAGATTATATTATCCAATGCCACAAAAAACACACTGGGCCTCATTAACGAAACGGACATATGGAAATTGGGTGTATGGTCGTTTCTATGCAAAATTTGGAATTTATCAATATGGACATGAGCAGTAGCTAAGATCAAATCTCACGTCTGGTCTCAGCTCAGCGTAAGTTTCTGAGTCAGCCTGAACTTGTGTGCAGCATAATAAATATAGTAAAAATAAACAGTCATGCAAAGTCTTAAAATTAAAAATAATAATTTAGTAAAATTGTCTGTCACTGTCACTGGCTTCGAGCAAATAGTGTTAAATGCTATATAAATTAATTATCATTTTAAAATGTAAATTTTAGATACATTTTCTAATTTTATCTATGCATCGCTTCTATATCAGCTATAGGCATACCTACCAATTTCACGTTATCTGTGTATTTTCAAAATACAAAATGCTGTATTTGTATTTAAATAAAAAAATTTCCACACAGTATTTTGCATTTTTTTTTTAAATACATTTGTATGCATTTATGCCACCATCTCTGTGCTTAGTGACAAGGAGTGAGATCCAAGACAAAGAGGTGTGTTCAGGCACCTTTGAACCCAGAACCAAAGTCAGTCACAACCAGAAGGATCACAGTGTGATTAAACAGTATGGTGTTAAAGGAGGATGTGTGTTGACTTTCATGTTGTCCAGGGTACCCTCCTGACATCCTTCATTACCTTTAGGAGGGCATTGCTCCTGTTGAGTAGTCACTCTGCATTTCAGATTAGATTTTTTCACTTTACAGACACTAAACCATGCTAATAAAATTTTTCCATATGCCTTTAATGACTCTACTGACCAGCCTCAGCCTAGTATCCATTACTTCTCTACTAAAGGGACCATAGGTGGAAATGGCCATTAAAACTGGGCTTTAGTCAGACTCCTCCCATTTCTTATTGACCATAAAGGAGACAATGCATGGAACATTTTAATGCTCTTCAAAGACATTGTTGAGTCAGCTGTAGCAACAATACACACTGATGAGTCAATACATTTCCCTGACTGCAAAGTGTCAGAACATGGAGACCTGTTGCAAACTACATTCCCTGATATTAAATTACGTCCAAAACACTGGTTCATTTAGCATTATCCTGAGATGATTAAGACTTTTGTTTCACCTTCAGATGTCTGGACAGTGTGCTGAAGAATAAATTTTTTACACAAGTCATTTGTAATGCTCACAATTTAAGAAATGTAGCTTTAACGCTGGTTGTAAAGCATCAGAAAATGATGGCATACTATTTAGACTGAAGCTCTTTTTCAAGCCATCAGTTGAAATGGACAAGATTACTTCATCACCGATTGCAGCTTACCCTGAGAATGTCCAACAAGTTTTCTTCCATAAAGTTTCTCAGCTTACATCTGTTCTTGTTGTTTCGTAGATGCAATTAGATATTGTGCTGATGTGAAACTCTCTGTTGGTTCATGTTCATGTCTCCCTAAATTTAAGCAGATCAAGCAGCAAAGAGATGACTGCATGGTACAATGACCATTTCAGATTGTTTAAGCTCTGTGACAGCACTAACCCCTCTTTTTGTGTGGTGCAACTAAATGAGCTTAATATTTTCCCACTTACAGCAATACAGATTTGTAGGCAATTTATAGTAATACTCAGGCATCTAGTATAATATTACAGAATGTTTTAATCTGAAATTGTTTATTAATAATTTATATGATGCATGTTAATCATGTTTTGCTTCAGTGCTATTTATTTTTTATTCTCAAAGATGGTATTTATACTTGCATTATATGAATCACCAGGGACAGCAGTTTCAGCTAAAAGTCTTCTTTAATCTGCTTTAATATGCTACTGAAGAAGAACTTTACCTGCAACTTGGATGGGCTTAGGGTCAATAAATGTTAATTTTTTTGGTCGACTATCTCTTTAATAAAAGCACTCTAGCTATTAACAAAGTCAGAAATTTGTTACTTTTCCCTCATGCTTAATTTTACACATTTTCATTGTTTTCCTGTTCTTGAGGACATTAACTTTTCTAAAAAGCTAATTTATTTTTCCCCCTTTCCCACAGGTGATGGCAGACAAGAGGATGACCTTGAGGGTCATTCTCACTGAGGCAGATATAAGAAAGGAATGGCTCACCCAAAAACTCCCTGTTTTCCCCCACAGAAAACACTTAACCTGTTAACCAGCAACCCCCATTATGGGACTCACAGCTGAAAATTACCTACCTTACTTAAAATTGTAATAGTTCCTGACTTCAGTGTGCTACACACACAATTTTGGTGTCTTTCGAAAGACAACCCTCTGGCTTTACAAGAGATGATAATGCTCAAAAAAATTTAAAGTTATAGACACTGAAGTTTCTTGAAAGAAATTGTACTATACTGATTTTTTTTAATTTTATATAAAAATACATGAAATCTGTCCTGGAGCAATCCAGAAAAGTAATGGGTTGAAAGTCACATGTCAGATGAGTTTCTATTTCAAATCTGAAGAAGATACCATGAAAAATGAGATTGCTGTAACCATTTTTCTGAGACTATGTCTAGTCACTTCTTTTGGACTGATGCACTGCAACACCCACTGACTGCCATTAAACAACTTGGAAGATCAAAGACAATTTTTAATATAACTCCGACTGGATTCGTCTGAAAGAAGAAAGTCATATACACCTAGGATGCATTGAGTAATGGTGGTGATGAACGTGGAAGTGAAAGCGCAGAGGAGAGAGCAAATTAGTTTTGTAAGTTGAGGATTTGTATTTGTAAATGTTGGTGTTTTTTGATTTAGATATAAGAGAAGATGCTTTTTTTTTTTTTGTGAACAAAACTTATTTCTCGTGAGACTAGCATATTCTCACCGGGGCTTATGCTACGCCTACACCCTATGACATCTGCTGGACGCCACTCTCTCATGAATGCGTGTATGACAGTAAGCGGAAGTTAGAGATTAAGGTTTGTAAAGTTGTAAATATGGATATTTTTCTAACACAAAAGGACTTTATTAACACCCCGGAGCCATATGGACTTCTTTTGTAATGGATGGGTTAAATTTCTTGGACTTTATAATGGGAGTGGATGGTAGCCCAAAATTTAAAGCATGGATTAGCCTGGACATTATTTAATATAACTCCAATTGTATTCATCTGAAAGAAGAATGTCATGTACACCTAGGATGGCTTGAGGGTGAGTAAATCATGGGGTAATTAGAATATTTCGGTGAGCTATGTTTTGGGTTGGTAATTATTTGGGTAATTAGAATATTTCGGTGAGCTTCTTACATGTTATTTTTTAATGCACTTAGGTTTGGTTGGAGTTGAAGTTATAAATGTGTTGTTTTTTTTGTTCATCTGATTATTAGATGAGAACCACTGCAAGCTGTTCCGTTGTGATTTGAGTCATCTGCTTTTTTTTAATATCACTGTCAGATTTGTTCATTCATTAGCCTACCTTAAGCGTTTTCTATTGGGGAGAAAATGCTTAACATGCAGGACATTGCATTAATTTTCTGGACTATTCTGTTTTATTAATAGTTATATTATTAATAAGGTTATTAATATAAGCCTAGTAATTTAATCAAAATTTATTATTATCGAATTTGGTCCTCCAATGCCACTGTTTTAAAACATTAAAGAACTTAAACTTTTCTGTTTCGCAAATCCTTTTTTTGATTGATCTTGGGAAATATTGTAATATTTTGAGATACTGGATTTTTGACTCAAGAACTGTAAGCTCTAATCATTAGGGCTGGGACGATACACGAATCTGCCGATTCAAAACTATCCCAATACTTTTGTGCCGATAACCATTTATATTGCAATAATTCAGTATTGCGATTATATAACTATTGTGATTCGATATTAAAATTTATTGTGCTTTTTGTTTGCTTATTAAAGACTAGACAATGGAAAATACTTGATCATCCCCTTAAAGAGACTGTATATGAGTCATATTAACAAAAACAATGCATTACATCTTTCTGAAACTTCTATTTTAGGAGCATACACATACTGTGTATATTTTCAAGTACCTTGAACCATTGAACTTTCAAGTACCAAAACTCTGAACTTGCACATGAATACAATAGTCAAATGTACATAAATGAGCAGAAAAAAAATACTCTCTGAAATAAAATAAAGTGCTATGTAAAGCTGTTCCAATAAATAATAAATAGAAAAAAGCTTCTGAAAACTTGACATATTTAAAACTCCAGACTGCAAAAAAAATGTGCTACAAACTTCAAACTAAACTAACGCTTGGGAGTGTTAAGATTCTTCTGAAAAAACAAGAGCTGGTCAGCATGCTCTGTGGTGAGGCTGCTTCTCTGTGCAGTCACAATATCCCCAGCGGCAGAGAATACACATTCAGCAGAGACACTATTTTTCTAGTACACATAAGTATTGCTTAGCTATCTTGGCAAGTAGAGGGTACTCATGATGATGTTCTTAACACCAGCCCAATGAGCTTTCAGACAATGGCAGAGAATAAGCTGCTCTGTACTTTTGTACTTCTTCTGTTGCACTGTCAAGGGCTGACTTTGCTGGTTTTGCTAATGGCTGCCTGAAATCCCCAAAAGTGTTCCCAAGTAGGTCAGCCAGTGCACACGAGGATACTCTTCTTTTAGCAAAGGGCGGGCCATTGTGATCTTTGTCATCTTCCTTATCTTTCTTGTCTGGATCATCACTCAGTTCCTTCTGATCCTGCCCCACCACGTTTCTTCAAGAGTACAACATAAACCTGTGACACTACATATTTGATAGGTTTACATTGTACCAAATCAACACATAGTACAATACATTCAGCAGCAAAGAAAAAAATGTTACTCAAAAATTGTAAAATAAATATACTTCCAGAATATTAAGTCTGCAGATAAGCAAGTATTGTAATAATATAGATGAGGCATGGGCAAAGTCGGTCCTGGAGGGCCAGTGTCCCTGCAGAGTTGAGCTCCAACCCTAATAAAACCCTCCTGCCTGTAGCCTTCTAGTAATCCTGAAGACACTGATTAGTGTTTTCAGGTGTGTTTGATTAGGGTTGGAGATAAACTCTGCAGGGACACTGGCCCTCCAGGACCGAGCTTGCCCATGTCTGATATAGACAGTTTGCTACAATCAGCAGACAACACAATATATAGCTACTTTCACTGGCTTCAGGACCTGAATGAACTCTCCTCTGCATTGAATATGTCCGACTCAGTCAAGGAGCTGATATCTTTCTCTCTCTACCTCACTTCAGGTTGAGAGAAGTGCAGCTGTTACTGAAGGCTGCTGCTCTAGGAAACGTTCAAACATGTCGTATGCGCTATTCCATCTCGTTGAAATGTCTGTTATTAGTTTGTGCGCAGGTAACTCCAGTAACTTTTGTTTTTCCTGCAAAACATGAAGTCCTGCAGCACTTCTGTAACTTCGCAACAGCTGGCAGCTTTAGTGCATGCTGTGAGACCAGATTTAGAGTGTGTGTAGCACTTGATATGGAGAAAGCTGGTTAATTGGGCAGCAATAGCCGTATTAGATGCGTTGTCTGACTAAAGCAGTGTCTTTATCCGTTAAGTTCCATTCAGTCACTACATCACAAAGCAGCTCTGCAAGATTTGCCCCCGTGTGACTTTGTGTTAGGCCCTGGTTTGGAGGACATGAGAGGATAAAGACCAGTCATCTGTAATGTGATGAGCTGTTAGGGTGACATAAGACTCCGTAGCTCGCAATGTCCATGCATCACAGGCAAGCACAATTCTGAAAAAAAAAAAGCTGTGTCAGAAGTAAAAAAATGTTTAAGCAAAGCTCAATCTCGTTGTAGATTTTAGGCATGACTGTGTCTGCGAAAAACTTCTTTGATGGTATAACGCATCTCGGCTCCAAAGTATAGATCATATTTCGAAAACCTGCATTTTCCACGACGCTATATGGACAAATGTCTTTGCAGATAAAAATGGCATTTGACTCTGTGATGCATTGCTTTCTCCAAAGTGCTCCGTAATTTACTCATTGTCACATTCAGAGTCCTCTGGGTTGCTGCAGGTGGTATTAAGGAATATTCACCTCTAAATAAAATATGATTAATAATCTGAGAACATGAACTAATAATAAAAAAATATACCCCCCCCCACTATAATCCCCCCGCCCCCGAATATATATATATGTTTATAATGAATAGATTGAGGAATACTAAGAAAGTTTACGTCTAACTTAAAAAAATGAAGGAGGGAGAGGGTAGTGAATGATGTCCTGGGTCGCAAAAGACCCAAGTTCCTCTTCAGGATAACGTGTGTAATCAGTCCAGTGGATGGGCGAGACTTCATAGGCGGGTGACATCAGAGACCAGAAAGCTTAAAAGCACGTGCGGCGAATCCGGTATTAGCCTTCTGTCTTCAGCAAGCGCTCTCTGTGTGTCTGTTGCAATATTCGTTTGTGAGTCTTATTTAGTGTTGTTTGCCATTCCCATCATGTCAAAAGCACCCTCTAAGACCAAATATAAACTGGGCGAGGGCAAGCAACGTTTCAAGCTGTGTGTTCCTCCCTGCCCACGCTACATTTCGGCTGGGGATACACACAGTTTGTGCATTGTTTGCCTTGGAGCGGAGCATGCAGAGTCGGCTCTCGAGGGAGCGGACTGCCCGCATTGTGAGCGGCATGCCCTGCATGTTCTCCGCTCCAGGTGGGCTCACTTTGCGGAGGGAGCCTTCGCGAGCGTTCCCCGCGGCACTGGTCCCGCTTCTGTCAAGGTGGAGTGGCGATCTCGCTCGTGGGGTTCGCAGTTGGATCTGGCAGAGGGATCCAGTGCCAGATCCAGTGCCCATTCTCAGGGATCGGAAGCGCACTCCGGCACTACTTCCCCCCGGGGAGCGGGCTCGGCGCTTCACCAGTCTACCTCCGAGGAGGTTTACGTGGTGGCCGTCGATGAGGTCTCGCCCCCTCAATCGCCCCAGTATGAGGAGCTGTTGGAGGTGGTTACTTGCGCCATGGCCAAGTTAAACATCGATTGGCACGCCGAGAAAAAGGCTGAACCGCATAAGAGAAAATTAGACGAGCACTTTCTGCGAACTAAGTCGCCACCTCCACGCCGGAACGCTGGTGGGCAAAGGGTACTCGGCAGCGGGTCAGGCTAGTTCGTGTCTGCACACCATGGCGGTGTTACAGGCGTACCAAGCCGACCTGCTTAAGGAATTAGGCAACAAGAGCACGTGAGATCTGAGGAGCTCAGGAGGACTGCTGATTTGTCTTTCTGTGCTACCAAGGAGACCGCCCGTCCCATTGGGCGGTCTATGGCAGCTATGGAGGCGGCGGAGAGACATTTGTGGCTGACCCTGTCTAATATGAGGGACAAAGACATGGTCTGCCTCATGGACGCACCGCTTGTGTCCGCTTGTGGCCTTTTCGGCGATGCTGTTAATTCCGTTGTCGACAGGTACCAGGAGGCTCGCAAGCAGGCGGCGGCATTCCTGCGGTTCTTTCCGCGTCGCTCTCTAATTCCGGAGGCTGCTTGGTGGGGGCAGCCTCCACCGAGTACCAGCTCCTCACACAGGGAGGCACAAAAACAGAGCGTCGCCCCACATGCCCCCCGTCTAAGCGGGACCATGGGTCTAAGTGGCGCTCTGGGTCGGGGGCCTCTAAGTCTAAGCTGGATCTGCGGACCATACTTAAGGCTAAGAGGTCCTCGGCCAACACAAACCCTCTACCTCCTGAAACATGGACCATCTCCCCTCTTCCACCCCCCAAACACCCCCCCACCAACCTTACCACATCACAGAAAAACTGTCTGAAACATTATAAAAAAAAATTTTGTGCGCAAATCTCCTCTATGCGCACTAGACACTTTTCACACTCACTGCTGTGTACAAAATCCCACATAAGACTCAAATATGTGTTTACATCCTCGTGCACTACAGTCGTGGCCAAAAGTTTTGAGAATTACATAAATATTGGAAATTGGAAAAGTTGCTGCTTAAGTTTTTATAATAGCAATTTGCATATACTTTGCATATATGAAGAGTGATCAGATGAATTGCATAGTCCTTCTTTGCCATGAAAATTAACTTAATCCCAAAAAAACCTTTCCACTGCATTTCATTGCTGTCATTAAAGGACCTGCTGAGATCATTTCAGTAATCATCTTGTTAACTCAGGTGACAATGTTGACGAGTACAAGGCTGGAGATCATTATGTCAGGCTGATTGGGTTAGAATGGCAGACTTGACATGTTAAAAGGAGGGTGATGCTTGAAATCATTGTTCTTCCATTGTTAACCATGGTGACCTGCAAAGAAGCGCGTGCAGCCATCATTGCGTTGCATAAAAATGGCTTCACAGGCAAGGATATTGTGGCTACTAAGATTGCACCTAAATCAACAATTTATAGGTTCATCAAGAACTTCAAGGAAAGAGGTTCAATTCTTGTAAAGAAGGCTTCAGGGCGTCCAAGAAAGTCCAGCAAGCGCCAGGATCATCTCCTAAAGAGGATTCAGCTGCGGGATCGGAGTGCCACCAGTGCAGAGCTTGCTCAGGAATGGCAGCAGGCAGGTGTGAGCGCATCTGCACGCAAAGTGAGGCGAAGACTTTTGGAAGATGGCCTGGTGTCAAGAAGGGCAGCAAAGAAGCCACTTCTCTCCAAAAAAACATCAGGGACAGATTGATCTTCTGCAGAAAGTATAGTGAATGGACTGCTGAGGACTGGGGCAAAGTCATATTCTCCGATGAAGCCCCTTTCCGATTGTTTGGGGCATCTGGAAAAAGGCTTGTCCGGAGAAGAAAAGGTGAGCGCTACCATCAGTCCTGTGTCATGCCAACAGTAAAGCATCCTGACACCATTCATGTGTGGGGTTGCTTCTCAACCAAGGGAGTGGGCTCACTCACAATTCTGCCCAAAAACACAGCCATGAATAAAGAATGGTACCAAAACACCCTCCAACAGCAACTTCTTCCAACAACCCAACAACAGTTTGGTGAAGGACAATGCATTTTCCAGCACGATGGAGCACCGTGCCATAAGGCAAAAGTGATAACTAAGTGGCTCGGGGACCAGAATGTTGAAATTTTGGGTCCATGGCCTGGAAACTCCCCAGATCTTAATCCCATTGAGAACTTGTGGTCAAAAACCCACTAATTCTGACAAACTCCAAGAAGTTATTATGAAAGAATGGGCTGCTATCAGTCAGGATTTGGCCCAGAAGTTGATTGAGAGCATGCCCAGTCGAATTGCAGAGGTCCTGAAAAAGAAGGGCCAACACTGCAAATACTGACTCTTTGCATAAATGTCATGTAATTGTCAATAAAAGCCTTTGAAACGTATAAAGTGCTTGTAATTATATTTCAGTACATCACAGAAACAACTGAAACAAAGATCTAAAAGCAGTTTAGCAGCAAACTTTTTGAAAACTAATATTTATGTAATTCTCAAAACTTTTGGCCACGACTGTACAAATCATCTTGCACTGTTCCCCAGCCAGCTGCTTGACTTACGATGTTTCTCTTTGCACATGTACAGTATTATATGAAACATTTGTATAGTCTATATATTTTTATTTGTCAGTCTATGTGTAGGTAAACCTTTATATATAGTATATTCATATTCAAAATATGTCAGTAGGTTAGTTGTGTACAAGTAGTGTTTATGTGTAGCATTTGTATAGTTTGTTTGTTTTTTTAGTTTATGTATAGGTAGACATTTATATATAGTATTTAAAATCAAAATCTGTCAGTAGGTAAGTTGAGTATAGGTATAGTATTATGTGAAGCATTTGTATAGTCTGTATTTTTAGCGTATGTATAGGTAAACGTTTATATATAGTATATTTATAGTCAAAACCTGTCAGTAGGTTAGTTGTGTATAGTTTTATACTGTTTTACTTCATTGTTGTATGTCTGTATTTATGTAGCACCGTGGTCCTGTGAGGCACGACATTTCATTCCACTGTATGTCCACACATGTAGCAGAATGACAATAAAGCTCAACTTTAAATTGAACTTGATTAATTTGAGGTATCTCTGTTAGAGTCCAGTGACAATCCCCCCAAGTTTAGCACGAGTCTCTATTGCGAAGGCGACCGGCTTAACGAAGTGGCCTATGTTTGTTTGATGTTATAAACAGCCATTTAGACATCTGTGCATGATACTGAGTGGAACACAGAAAAAGAAGTATTCCTGGGCATTTCGGCATTGATGTTGCCATAGAAATGTCTGTGATTATGGACTATGGTGTTGAGTGGAATGGCACGCATTTTCTCAAAATGATTGCAATTACAACATGGTGTGCAGCTAAACTCCTGACCTGACAAGTCCATGTTCGCTGGCTCCAGGATGGACATAGTAGCTGGCTCTGACCCATCAAGATGACTTCAAAGAACTAGCAGCAACAAAAGCCGTCGGTGTTGTCACCTCGCATCGGCATCGTCTAGACAAAAAGCTTTGCTTGAACACACCGTACAGACTACAGCCGACTGCCAAGTAACATGTGCGTTCTGCACCTGCGTGAGAGTAGCTATCAATAGTATATGTTTGTCATTTAAAAGGAGAAACAGAAACAATGATATGAGATGTACGCAGATATACGAAATGTAAACAAAGCTTTAATTCTCGGGCACTGACCCGTTGCTAAACTGAGCATCCAATCATGGTTCTCACTCGCTCCGATGTCCCCCGATGACAATTCAACACATTGATTCAGGCAAACTGCCGCCGACATGAGGCTCACACCAAACAAACTATCCTGACAGACAGGCCCTCTGTCGGCTTGGTGTGTCCCAGCCTTTGTGTTGGTTATTCTGTCATGTTACAGTAAAGGCAAGGAGAAAAGAGAAGTGGATCTACTCATAGGTCTTTATTTATGAAATACCAGTGATAATCAAAGATAAACATTGTGAAAATGTAAACAGCTAAGTGAATTCAACAGCTTAAACTAACACCAAAACAATAACCTAAAATAAATGCAGACTGAAGAGGGTTTAAATTAGGGGTGACACCAAATAGTCGAAGATTCGATGCTTCAATAGGAGGAGCCTGATTCGACTACCAATCTCACAGTCGAATATTTGCCATTTTGGCTATAGCCGATGGAGGTACTTAATGTCTGATTTCACATAGAACTACCAGTTTTCTCCCATTAAGTTAATATACCTATTCATATATAGTAGATAAACGCCTCTTCATTTTCATGTTACAAAATCCTTGCAGATGTGGCGCGCCACTCTCCCCCTTCTCCACTCCCACCACTGTAAATACAACATTTTCCTCTGTCAACACACGCAAAATATGGTCACACTCATCACCAGTAGGGTTGTTCACAGTAAAACACCATCTTTTCACCAGATATTCAGTCACCTGAAGCATTGCGTTGAGGTGCCTCCAGATGACGTGTCTTCGGGGTGTGCTCTGTGCTGTATTTGGCGCTCTAGTATTACCAGCCACTGCGGCACAGAGCACACCCCAAAATTCTGGTGAGAAATTCTGCTGATGAGCGTGAAATGTAATGGTCATCAACCCTACTGCTGATTGTCGTGTTTGTGTTCAGTTTGTTTTGGAGGAGGGGGAGATTTGGTATTTGAAGTGTTAGGAGTGATTTTGTAACATGAAAACGATGAAGTGTTTATCTACTATGAAGAAATGGTTGTCGCCTAGAGTGCACTTTGAAGCTGCAATAGGTACTGACGTACAGAATGATGACGATTGTAGCAAAGAAGGTGAAGTTTACCTGCACATCGATAAACCCAGCAGAGAGAGCGAGGGATGGAGTTAATTTAGAGAACACAAAAGGAGTTAATTTAGAGCTGCGCAGATACATAGGCTATCTGCACAAAATACCCTGAAGTCGTAATATTAACGTTATGTTGTATAAATAATGAAGTGTATTCTAGAATAGAACAATGATGAGTTACATCCCATTGATTAAAAACCTGCTATCAAATGCTTCACTCTACTGGTCATCTTCAGCACACGCAGCTCAAAACAGAAATGCAGAACATTAATAATTGACATATAGGCTACATAATGTTATAATGAAAAAAGTGAATTCTTAGGGTTTCGCTGACATTTAATGTTAACTATCTTTTAATCAAAACATTATTTTTGTATCTGTGAGGCGTCTGTTACACATTTTCCCTTGTGTGTTAACGTTAGTAATTATGAATGTCGAATGTCTGACTTGACTCTTGGTAATGTATTTTGCCCCGTCCCCAAACATATGATTTAAATATCAGCAAGATTCAAAAATTCAGAATCTACTTTGAAAATCCTTAGCCAGGACACCCCTAGTTCAAATACACAGAATAAAAAAAAAAAAGCATGACACGGTGAAAAAACTAACCAATAACTACATTTTTTAACTGTTCAAAACTTAACACAGTAAGCACAAGCACAATAAGCACCTTTAAGAAGAGTCAGGAAAAATTGGGTACATTTACCAATATAGCGGGTGAATTGTATGCATGATGTATATTATAATGTATGACTCTAAAGTGGCGAATGGGAACATGGTTTGTTTAAAATTGGCTTGACTACATTATCAAACAGCCAATAATGTGTTGCTAAAAGGCGAATCATAAATTACTGTCCTATGTATGACACTGAAGAGAGTAATACATAAAATGCATAACCATTCTGACACATCTACTTGTAGACAAACCTGTACAATTCGCTCTCCCTTTGAATTCCTATTTAATTTGTTTTTGGTTTACACATACAGTCAAATTACACCAATTTTTCCACTTTCCATTTGTATATTCATGTTTCCACGTATACAAAATGAAACAAGGGCGTAAAGCAGGGGTGTCCAATCCTGCTCCTGTACAGTGTACTATAATTTAGTACTAGCTCCAATTAAACACACCTGAACCAACTAATCAAAGTCTTACTAGGAATATTGGACACTTCCTGGCAGGCGTCTTGGAGCTAAACTCTGCAGGACAGTGGCCCTACCTAGCATAGGGTTACATTCAAGCCATTTTAATGTTCAAAAATGAGTTTTGAAGGATACAATAATTGAATACAGGGGGACTTTTAAACTCTTTCCACAGGAGTTCAATAAATAAATCTCAAATCTGCAGGACTTTTCAGGTGTGATGGCAAAATAATTTTTATTGCACGGATCAAAAATAAATGGTTTTCATTAATCATTTAAATAAATACATAAATTATTTTGAAATTGCTTCTTTTTCTAAACCTTTTACCACACTGAAAAACACTATACATTATTTGCAGAATGAGTTTGCAAATGGCGCTTCAGGTCCCTTTTATAAATGAAACTCTTCTCACACTGAAGACATGCGAAAGGCTTCTCTCCAGTGTGAATCCTAATGTGCATGTTCAAGTTTCCTTTAAGTGCGAAACTCTTTCCACATTGAGGGCAAGTAAATGGCTTCTCTCCAGTATGAACTCTCACGTGGCTATCATGAGCTGTTTTGTTTTTGAAAGTTTTGCCACAGTGATGGCACATGTAAGATTTCTTTCCAGTGTGAGTTATTAGATGGTTCTTGAGGTGTCTCCTGTCTGTGAAACTCTCTCCACACTGCAGACATCTGAAACTGCTCTCTCTGGAGTGAATCCTCATATGGTTATTGAGGCTTAAATGATACCGGAAACTCTTTCCACACTGTGCACACACAAATGGCTTCTCTCCAGTGTGAGTTCTCATGTGGACATTAAGGGTGGACTTATGTGCAAATCTCCTTCCACATTGTGGGCAGGGGTAAGGCTTCTCTCCATTGTGAATTCTTATGTGGCTTCTAAGGCTTCCTTTTCGAAGGAAACTTTTTCCACACTCCTGACATGTGAAAGGACTCTCTCCTGTGTGAGTTCTCACGTGGATTTTAAGGCTTCCTTTTTGATTGAAACTTACTCCACACTGCTGGCAGGTAAAAGGGTTCTCTCCTGTATGAATTCTCATATGGACTTTAAGGTTTCCTTTCTTGTTGAAACTTTTTCCACATTGTTGGCAGGTGTAGGGCTTCTCTCCAGTGTGAATTCTTATGTGGACTTTAAGGTTTCCTTGTTGATAAAACTTTTTTCCGCAATGTTCGCAGGTGTAAGGCTTCTCTCCAGTGTGAATTCTCATGTGGATTTTAAGGTTGTCTAGTTGATCAAATCTCTTTCCACAGTGAAAGCAGATGAAACTACTTCCGGTTGCTTTCTTTCGAGCTCTTTTTTTTGACGAAGTATTTTCAGTCTGTGAGCAACAAGAAGATTTTTCTTCAGTTTTAAAGTCACAGTATTCTTCATGCTGATCTTTGTCTTTTTTTTCATTCAGTTCTGGACTCTCCTCTTTCAGCACCATCAGGTCTAGTATGAATAAAGACAAACACAAGTTTAAATACAAGTTTTACAAGCAACAGACTTAATTTTTATTAGACATTTATAGAATCAAAACTAATTAAAAGCTTGGAACAGCCTCGTTCCTAAGTATTTTTTCAAACTTCTATTCTGTTATAATCCATCACGTTCATTATGATCACAAAAATGATGGCCTGTGGATATTACTTTGACTACTGAAGTAGTTTAACTGGACTCAGACTAGAGTATTCTTCAAATCACGATTATGGTGCATCAGTCAGCTCATTTGTACCCCAAAACACTTCTCACTGAATTGGTATCCAGGTACTTGAACAAAGCAACATATCTTTTAAAAGACATCTTTAAACAGCACAATTTTCAGATGAAGTTAAATAGGAAGGCATGTTTTCAGTCCAAATAGATACCACCCAAGAGACCACCTCAGAAGACCAATGTGCAGTAATTTTGAGATTTTACAGATGGCATAAGTGAGCGATTGGTTGTTGTGGTAGACTATGAAGCATCAACAGGAAAATATCATGTATTCTGAATCTGGCAGACACGATAGGCAGTGTATCTGAGAAAAAAATGCAACATTGTTTATCATAAGTGTAGGCCAAAATAGGAAGAGACAAGAGATAAACATCACAGGAGACTGTGCCCAAAAGGGGAGAAACAACGTGTGGTGTTTCTGTGACTGTACAAAGCACATGAATAAAATGCATATGACTGTTTCATACTGCACAAGTTTGGCATTGCAATACGGGGTTAACAATGCAAAAGCATTGCTAAACCTGCTCCAAACAGTCCACGGGCTGAGCCTTGATCAGAAGGACTCAGCCCAGGACTCTTGACTGTGACCAAAATAGTTGCATTTGCTACAATGTTTTGAGAATGCGAGTTCAAATTTGACCTGGTCGGACTTGTTTGAGTGGATGGTCTGCGCTGCTCCATACAGCATGTGTTGCAGAGCCGCGGCACATCGTAGCAGGAGTCAGATTTCATTGATCACGTGAAGAGTGGCGCTTTTAGTGCAAGCGCTTCATGTGTAGAGCCTAGTTTATACTCGCCGCGTCAGCATAAGGGGGCTGCGAATATTGAGGAAACGATGGCGGACAGAGGATTTGGTTTTCATGCTAATTTTTTTGGGTTTTTTACTTTCAAAGTAAAAGACTGCTTCTTAAACCAGAGAAGGTGAACGTGGAAGTTTTTTTTTTTTTTTTAACAAAAAAACCAGCAAACACTGTCACCAACAGCCAGTCAAAAGCTTGTTATCTTTGCTGTTTACCTCACGTTAAACTATGGAGGCTTTCTTTTAATTATTTTATTAATTTGATTCCTGAGTGTTTGCTAAACACAATTGAGTGGGTGTGACTGATAACAGATTGTCACGTGTCTACTTTAAATTTCTTTTGAGAAGTATTATTTCTATAGATTGGCCATTATTTTGTGTTATAAACACATGTAATGGTCAGTTTCATTCATACTGGATGCCTAAGGGTGCCCTTGTGCAGAAGCAACAGAGGCAGAGCTCACAACGCTGCAGGAAATCCCTAATGTCAGGGACCACAGACTGTGACCATTTTTTCTGCCTGTGCGACTAAATTTTATGTGCGGTCGCACTAGCATGAACACCGCGTTGGTCAACTCAAAAGCGCTGCCATTTTTGTTGAATATGAGAAACATAAAATAAAACGAACCTGAAAGTATAACGAAACTGCACTACTCTTTTGACCTGCACAGTGCTTAAAGAGTGTAAAGCCTTGTTTATAGTCGCCGCGTCAGCAGGTGCGAAAATGATGTGTATATTGAGGAAACGATGGATGGTTTTCAAGCTAAAGTCAAGTAAAAGATCACTTCTTTAATCAGATTAGGTGAACATGTTGGTATTTTTGTGGGGGGGGGGGATGCAAGCACTGTCACCGACAGCAAATTTAGTTTCACTTTTCTTTTTGTTTTCATTTTGAAAAGCTTATCTTTGCTGTTTACCTCACATTACGCTATGGAGGCTTATTTTTGCTGTATTTTGGATCAAATAAATGCAGGCTTTGGTAAGTAGAAAAGAATTCTTTAAAAACATTCAAAATCTTTCAGTTCAGAAACTTTTGACTGGTAGTGTATGTTTGGCTACAGTTTGAAATTAAAGATATATTAATTAGGTGAGTCTGCGATGATTATTTGACAGTAATTTCACATTTATTGTTTGTATGCAGGCTTAATACAAATAAAAGGTGAACATTAATTTATTTGTGGTTTTTTTTTTTTCAAAAATATTATATGGTTTTATATTCACTATTATAGGTGTCAGACTCTGCAAGTTTATTTTTCATAAGTTTGTATGCACAGATATCTGTTGTTTGCATTCTTGGCAGTGTTTATGAGGCTTTTTTTAGATAGTGTTCATATCGATATCGGAATTATATTGTATCGACCAAAATAAAGAAATATATTGTGATATAGATTTTTGGCTATATCGTCCAGCCCTAGGTTGAATGTTAACCACTTTCGTTTCTATATAAATATAACCTATGATAATAATAATAATAATAATAAGTTCATCAGCATGTATTGATTAATCCCATGTTGTAGCACAAAAAAAAAATTTGTGACCAAATCATGTGCTCGTGCGACCAACTGAGAAAGTTGGTCGCAAAACAGCGACCAGTGGGAAGAATGAGTCTGGAGCCCTGCTAATATGGACAAAAGCTTCCTGCTATAGCTGTAACTGAAAAGAAGACAGAAACGCTTTGAATGATGACATTCAAAGAGAACATTAAGACAAACACTCTACTGAAACAATGTTTATCTGTGTTCTCCAAACCACCTCTGGTATTTTAATAATTAAGTATATTTATAATCCAATATTAATCGATATAGAATGACGCAGATATTCTTTACTGCAATAAAGGCTTTGATAAGAAGCCACATCATTTTAACATTCGTCTGATGTTGTGGGGTATCTAAAACCAGTTCCATTTTAGAACCGGTTTCAAATTATCCAGGAAAGAACTGGGTGCATTCGGTGTTAAAGAGACAGCAGCCTAATAAATGGGGCTGCCTGTCATTAATGTCAATCAAAGAACAAAAGAAAATCATTCACTCATCTTGACTGAATATCTTTAATAACTTCAATAAGCTACATTTTATTTTTGAAATTAAAACGGCAGTGTTTTTATACTTTATTGTTTCTGTACCTTCCATTTGGTTCAATTTATTTATGCTATTGCTAATTGATTTGTTTTTTCCTATTTAATTACTGACTGATTACTTGTCTTTAACACTTCAGTATTTGGAATTTATATTACAGTTGTTTTTGCAGTGCTATTTTTGTTAAAAGCATAGACAAAAGTTTCTCTTCTAGGCATAAGTGTTCTGTAAGCTGCTGATTTTTGCTCATGTTATTCAGCTGCAACAGAATGTTTTGTAAAACAACAAATTTTTGACTTTTTTTTTTAATCTCATTGGAATCGAAACTAGAAATCGATAAGAACTGGAATTGATAAAATTCAAACGATACCCAACTTAGTTATAATGTTCTCTTTTGTTAGACAACAGGTTTAGAATTGCTCCGCATTACAAGTGAAGATGCTTGGTGTGTTACTTTTTCAGATGTACACACTAGACACACTAAAAAAAAAAATATGGACGATGCGTCTCTACTTTCTTCCACTACAGAAAAGTAAAAGCATCTCGTTATGGCCACTGTCATCTTGCATCATTTGGAGCTAGAGTCTACGCAGCACAAATTCGTTTGGAGTCAGAGTTTGCACGGTACTGATTGTGAGGTGGAGCCTCGGTATCAAAGTCTCGCCCAAACTCCCGCAGACCCAATCACAAGATCACAATCATAACACCACACTAGGGATGTCATGAGAACCGATACTATGGTTTCAAGTCAGTATTAACATTTTAAAATCCTACTGGATCTTGTTTTTCTTCAGTAGCGTGATGGTACCTAAATCTGCAATTCTTCCGTAACTGACGGGGGCAGGCAAGAGCATATGCCTGGAAGTGTTTCAGATGGTCCTCAAAAGGTTAAAGAAGAAGAAAAATGCCTACAAGCACACAGAAGAACTACATGTAACGTAGAAGATGGCAATGAGTTAAGCACCTCCCCGACTCGCTGACAAGAAAGGTGCTAAGTGTCGAATATGGAAGTATTTCGCAATGGAAGCCGATGACCACAGTGTTATTATTGATGCTCTTAAGCCAGTATGCAAATGATGCCTTCGTGCGTTTCAAACCAAGGGAGGTAACACCTCAAATTTGGCGAAGCACCTAGAAGTCAGGCACCATGATCTTTTCAAAGAATTGAAGGCGAGTTTCAAGTCATATTAACATCATTTACAAAGGCAGCTGCTTTTAAAAGAGCTATAAATATGATTGTGTGAGATTTAAATGAAAGTGCGCAGCACTCATGCGGTCAAAGCTACGTGCTCTCATTTAAATCTCACATAATCATTATCATGCACACAAAGTTACTGACTGTCTGACAGCTTACTGCTTGTTCATTCGTTGTGTATCCCTTCTACGGATTACCCCCATTAACATTATTGGCTAATATTACTGGGGTAAATCATTGTTAATGGTTTTAAAATATATTTTCAGCCTGCCAGTATGCAAGTGAATTAAAGCTAATGCTTGCATTCAGTATATATGTGTGTGTGTGTGTGTGTGTGTGTGTGTGTGTGTGTGTGTGTGTGTGTGCGCATGCGTTTATGAGTGTACCTTAGGACCTGTAACCTCCACTGTTTTATTAGTCAGTGTCAGACAGGATGTTTGATAACTAAAATCTCTTTTACACCAGTATCAGCCAGTGAAGGATGTACACCAAAACAAAGTCAGAAAACATTAACACAGCCAACCTCAACAGAAGCTTTTTAAAGGCACTCAAAATATGACATAAACTCAAACGACGCAAGGAAACTAAATAGAGCAGTTGCTGAATTCATATGCATGGATCAAATTCCTGTTTCCTCTGTAGAAAAACATGATTTCAGCAAATGCTTCCGCAGTTTAACCCCAAGATACCAGTTACCAAGCAGAAATTACTTCATTTATACGGAGATCCCAAAATATACACTGAAACTAGAAACCTAATTTCAGAGCATCTCAAAGGTAAACCATTTTATGCCTGTAGAACGGATCTGTGGAAAAGCAGTGCTGCAGACACATCCATATCTATTAATGTCCACAATTTACACCTTGCAGTAAATAAAGCAGTTGCCATAAAGTATCTGCAGCACTGTCAAGGCTTCGCAAAACAGTATCTGCATTCACAAGATAACCAAAGCTCTCATGCTATCTCACCAAAAAACAAAAAAACAGACCTCTCACTTCCAGAACAAACTCATACATAAACCAACCAGCTGGAATTCAACATATGATATGGTCATAAGGTTTTTGTGCAGTTCTGGCAGGGGACCGAAAGAAGTGGCACCTCATGCCTAAAGATACAGAAATAACAATTCTTGAGACATTAAAATAAGTCCTAGGACCACTGAGTCCATTTACAGATGCACCTCTCATCTGTATTACCACTGATGTGGAAGATACTGTCTTCTCTCAATGATGAAGACACTAGGGAAATGAAAGGTTCAATCAAACAAAACCTCATTGTTATGATGAGGAATTAAAGCTACTTTTGAACACTGCCACCTACCTAGACCCTAGGTTTAAAGATAGCTTGGTTACACTTGAGGCTGAGGTGAAAAAAAGGCTTCTGGATCAAATATGGGATAATGATGAAGATGATGGAGGTGGAGCCCATTAGCCAAGAGGAACAGAGGCTTCAAGCCAAGACAGGCCATCTAAGAAGTCTAAGACTGGTTTGAAACATCTCCTTTCGAGTATATCCAAGGAGGACAGAAAAGCAGTGATGCCGCCACAGCTACTCATGGGCTTTCCAAAAGTGACAGTTTAAAAGGAGAGTTTCTGGTATACAGCAAAATGGCAGAACTCAGTGCTGAGAAGGATCCACTCTCCTGGTGGAAAACTAATGAGAGCAGCACATTACCTCTGCTCTCAGAGTTTGCCAGAAGGTATCTTTGCATTGCTGTGTCAAGCTTTGCTCCAGAGAGAGTATTCAGTACTTCAGGGATGATTGTCAGAGTCCAAAGCGGTCAAGAAAGACCCAAGATAAAAAAATATGTTGGTGTTCCTTTCCAGAAATCTTGAACTGATCAAGAAAAAGTTCAAGAAGTAATGAAAGGTGACAAATGGTGGCACATCAGCCACACTAGTCTTCTGTCCCGTTTCCGTGGACACCAATATAGTTAAGTTGCAAACTTCAAACAGTTCCTTGACTTCTCAGGTGCTTTTCTTATGTTAAGGCTATATACCAGTTCTTGACTTAATAGTTGAAGCCTAGCCAGTGGCTTTCATACTAAGCGGTTTATGTTTATATATTTATTTAGTTTAATTGGCAATGCCAGTTATTTTAATTCTAAGTCCAGTATTGTTTTAATTACTTGAAGGCTATTGAAGTTAAGTTTTTTGTAATACTGAACGGTTTAATTTTATTTATTATTTGAAGGCTAAGTGCCTCGTGTTGTGCTTTTGTAATGTTAAAAAATAAAGGAGTTAATGTCTAAGTATTATTGTTATTTTTCCCCCTCATGGTTTCGAGTACTTTTGGGTTCGGTAACGACTAGTAGATTTTTAGTATTGTGACACCCCTACATTACACCCCATTTTTATAGCATCAAATAACTACCTAAAAGCAAAGTTGTTGGAAAAACGAACATTTGAACATAAATTAGCATGATGATAATAACTACATAAAAATGACAAAAACCGTCTTTGGGAAAAAATTATTTGAAGTGCATTTCATTATTTAGTTTGTCTCACGTCCCATTAGAGTATATGGAGAGGGTGGGGTTTATGAACACACATAACATATATATGAATATATAAACATAAATCAGTAACCTGGGGGTGATCGAGACACTTTGGCATCACTTCTGAGGACTGGTGCAGCACACTTGTATCTGACCCGTTCCAAGTCAAATAAAACCTCTTATAAGACATTCTTCAAAAATATCATTCATTTCTGCAGAGGTCAACATTTTAATGAGGACAAAATGACTGAGTTCATCTTTGAGAATGAAAACCGACCTGTTTGTGTCCCAGTATCTTCCTGTTTGACTCTGAAGACTTCTTCAATCGTCAAGTCTTCACTCTCCTCTTTAATAAAGGCCATCTTTATAATAGTGAGTCACGTGGATCTCAGGAGTTTTTCCTCTGTGTTCAGACACTCTGTCATGTTTAAGATGAGAATAATTAACAGAAAGGAAAATAAATCCCAACTAAATCTCTGGGTGCATCTTAATCAGCTCCCTAGTCAGTGCACTGGTCAGAGTGATAGTTAATGGCCTAAATGGTATAGTTAAGCCCTGAAAAATAATAAAAAGAAAGAAAATCACTTTACTAATTAAAGAACACAGTTTATATAGTAAGTTCACATTTATCTATTTACCATTTAAATTATATTTAATATTACACTTTCATTTAAACGTTAGCAGCTGGTTTGTGTGTTTCTTGATCTCGTTGCATTCACACTGTTTTGAGCAAAACGTGAAAGAATTATTAAAGAATCTTTCCTCTCATCACTTCTTGTCAGTGAGCAATTTAATATAAACTGAATCACGTTGTAGAGGGCGAAATAAGATTGACATTTTGTTTTTCACGCTTAAGTGCGCTTTACTCACATAACATAACGTTCGTTAAATGTCAGTTAAGATATTAACGTTCCATTCAAAAACGGGTCGCTTACAAAAACGGTACAGTGTATTTAACTGTTTATATCGATTTAAACACTGTAAACGCTTAAAACCCAAACCTTTCTTCAGCTGAATCACAGAAGTGCAGTGTGGCAAAAACAAAAGACGTCTTCTTCTTATAAAATTCGCGGAAGGCTAGACGCATCTCCTGCGTATTACTGCCCTCCTCAGGTCGTCTGTTCTTCTTCTTCTTTCAGGTTGGCAACTCATCTCAAAGGTGCATTATTAGAATGACATCAGAGGAGAGGGGGAGAGAAAAAAAATTAAAAACAACACAAAACCATACAAAAAACCCATCCTATTAAATTATTTAACTTAGCCCAGTGTTTTTCAAATATAAAATTAATAAATGGTGTATTCTCCCAGATGTTTTCCCTAATAAATGCTCAAGTGTCATGCTTTGTTCATCTATTTGTGCCTTTAATTCTGCCCTATCTTCTTCATATTTTTTGCAGTCTCTCAGGTCATCTGGATACTCCGCTTAACCTTTAAATAACAAATGATGTCACACCGCCACACCAAAATACAAGTCCTTCCCACACATCACGAGAGTGCATAGAAATGTACAGGTGCATCTCAAAAAATTAGAATGTTGTGAAAAGGTTCATTTCAGTAATTCAACTCAAATTGTGAAACTTGTGTATTAAATAAATTCAGTGCACACAGACTGAAGTAGTTTAAGTCTTTGGTTCTTTTAATTGTCCTAGAGTATACACTAGGACAATTAAAATTGTCCCAAGGAAACCTTTGGAGGTGTTTTGAGTTGATTAGCTGATTGGCATGTTGCCATATTCTAATCTGTTGAGTAGGGGTGTGCAGCGAAGCCAGTATTTGTATCTGTATTTGTATCTGTAACAATCACAAAATTATCTGTATCTGTATTCGGATAAAACCGAAAGTAGGCGGGGCTTGAACCGGAACTTCGTAGAGTTATAGTTGCTAAGACCATTATTTCTATGGTTTTACAGCTTATCACTGAACAAATATGCAGTGTTTAACTAAAAAAATATTTTTATGATTATAACTTTTATTTAAATATGTTCTACCAGTCGAAGCCGATACCCTTGTATAGGCAGTGTTTCGAGATGTAGTGCAGTTGTTCTTGGGGGAACGCGAGTTCGAGTCCCATTTTGGGGACCTTTTGTGATCCGCTTAATTTTTTATTATCTTCTAATTAAAACAATAAGGGTTCCTGTGCAGTTTAGCAATATGAAAATTGATTTAAGTAATTTCCAGGAAATGCATGGAAAAAGGCAAGGGCAACACTGCTATTTTATTTGCACTTATTTAATTTATAGAATTTACACTCATTTAATTCACACACTTGCTACTGCGTTGTAATATTAGAGGTTTATGTAAATCAACGTGATTTACTTTGGCTCACCGGTTCCTTTAAGTAATTTGCAGGTCTGAAAAAGTAGGCCTATGAGAAAAAAATTAACTGTATGTAAAAAATATTTGTGTTTTGAATATTTGCCCTATTCAGTGTTCTAAAGTATAAAATTAATTTCTAAAAATACATTTTATCATACAAGTAGAGAGCTTTCATGACAAACGTTTAGTAATCATCTGAACACGACTGAATTAATTCAAGACGCACTTTTTCATTACGCATAACTCTTTAAGCAGTCTTTTTTAAACCTCAATGAACAAATGTGCATGTGCCACGCAAAGCAGCAAAAGATAAAGAAGCAAAACAGTCGTGGCCAAAAATATCGGCCCCCTTGGTAAATATGATGAAAGAAGGCTATGAAAATGAATCTGCATTGTTAATCCTTTTGGTCTTTTATTTAAAAAAAAAAATCACAAAAATGTATCCTTTCATTGGATAAGAATTTAAAATGGGGGGAAATATCATAATGAAATTAATGTTTTCCTCTAATACACATTGGCCACAATTAATGGCCCCCTTTTATTCAATACATTTGAAACCGCCAGTTTAACACGTCTAAATTTTCTCCTATAATGCCTGATGAGGTTAGAGAACACCTGACAAGAGATCAGAGACCATTCCTTCATCCAGAATCACTCCAGACCCTTTAGATTCCTAGCTCCATGTTGGTGCTTCTCCTCTTCAGTTCACTCCTCTCATTTTTCGTAGGGTTCAGGTCAGAGGACTGGAATGGCTATAGCAGAAGCTTGGTTTTGTGCTCAGTGACCCATTTCTGTGTTGTTTTTGAGGTTTGTGTTTGCGTTATTGTACGGTTGGAAGATCCAAACATGGCCCATTATAAGATTTCTAACAGAGTCAGTCACTTAGTGATTTTTTATCTGTTGGTATTTGATAGAATCCATGATGCCATGTGTCTAAACAAGATGTTCAGGACCTCCAGCAGAAATATAGGCCCACAACATCAAAAATACAGCAGTATATTTCATTGTACACATGGGGTACTTTTTATCTCTGTGTTCATCAAACCCATCTTGAGTGTTTGCTGCTAAAAAGCTCATTTTTTAGTTTCATCTGATCATAGAAGCCAGTCCCATTTAAAGTTCCATTCATGGCTGATAACTGAATATGCTTTAGTTTGTTTTTGAATGAGCTAGGATAATTTTTCTTGTAACCCTCCCAAACAACATGTGGTGATGTAGGTGCTGTTTGACCATTTTTTAAAAGTTTTTCTGAACCAGAGACTCAACTTTTTTCTGCAATTCTCCAGCTGTGGTCCTTGGAGAGTCTTTAGCTACTCAAACTCTCCTTCTCACCACACATTAGGACGATTTAGAGGATTATTTTTATAGGCAGTTTTGTAACATTTTCTGTTGATTGGAAATTCTTAATTATTGCCCTGATGGTGGAAATGGTAATTGTCACTGCTCTAGCTCTTTTCTTAAAGCCACTTCACCAATTTGTGAAGCTCAATTATCTTTTGCTGCACATCAGAAATATATTCTTTGGTTTTTCTCATTGTGATGGATGATTAAGGGAATTTGGGCTTTGTTTTCCCTTCTCTTTATATTTCTGTGAAACAGGAAGCCATGGCTGGAAGATTTCATGTTTATAATCATGCTAGAGTGCTCAAAATTGTGAATATGATTGGGAATATACTTCAGAGATATTTTACTCATAAGAATTTATAGGGGTGTCAATAATTGTGACCAACGAGTATTTGAGAAAAAAATTCATTTCATAATGATATTTCCCCTCCGTTTTAAATTCTTATTATCCAATGAAAGGATATATTTTTGTGATTTTTTTAAATAAAAGATCAAAAGGATTAACAATGCAGATTAATTTTCACAGCCTTCTTTGATCATATTTACCAAGGGGGCCGATATTTTTGGCCACGACTGTATGTGGGCCTAGTAGAAAATGTATCTGTATCTAAGCTGATTATTAGCCTACTCTTGACAAGAGAGCTGGTTTGGTTTTTGAAAGACGGCAGTTTGATTGGTGATCGCGCAGTGCTTATTATATCCATTCATGTATCATATCATAGCCTTTAAGGTTTAAATCATTGCCTTTTAAATATACACAAATAGTAGAACATGTATGATGTATTATTTTCATTGATATTACTCTTGCCAAGAGATGCACAGAGAGGCAACAGCATTGCGGTGTTTGATATGCGTTCTTTTCGTTCATAAAAATTTACATTCATTCACTTCACACACTCATTATTGCGTGACTAGGAGGTTAGTGTAAAATATTGCGCTGATTCCCTGTCTCACCTGTTACCTAGCAAACACCAGACTGTGCTGCAGCCTCAGCTGAATATTCGGGCAGAATTATTCGTTATCTGTTATTCGTTTTTGAAGCCATTATCCGTGCCTTTCCGAATAAGGTATTCGGCTTCGGGCACACCCCTAGTAGTGAATTGGTGGGTTTTTGTTAAATGTGAGCCAAAATCATCACAATTAAAAGAACCAAAGACTTAAACTACTTCAGTCTGTGTGCATTTAGTTTATTTAATACACAAGTTTCATTTGAGTTGAATTACTAAAATAATTGAACTTTTCCATGACATTTTAATTTACTGAGATGCACCTGTATGTACAAGAACCCACTACTAATACATCATATGTCAGTAGTATCATTTTGAGAAAAGAGAGAAGTAAACAGTACATTCAAGCTCTAACAAGACTTAGTGTAGGCTATATTTTTTTTGCAGTAAAACAGAAAAGCAGTTATTTTGAATGTTTTTAAACTGCTGGAAGCCAACAAAAACAAATATTAGCCAACAAGCATTTAAGAAGAGAATTACTATGCAAATCATTTTTATGATTAATTAACAGTTCAGTGGTCTGGAAAATATAAAGGCACATAATTTTAATATTTAAAAACAAAATATAGCCTACATTTTGTAGTTGCAAGGATTCAAATGGACATAAGAGTTCTGATGCTAGCAAACAGATGCCACAAAGATGTAAATTAAAAGCTTATTTCATATGTTGTATTTGCTATAGTGTTTATCAAGTACAGTAAGTCTGTTTAACAGCAGCATTAAAGCAATACAGGAAATCAAAAAATCAAAATAAAACACTGCATTATAGTCTTGAAATATACATGGATTCTCATTAGAGCTAAATATTCGGTTAAGGGCAAGATATTAGCACACATCTGATACATTTCCAACTGCTTACTTTCACTTAAAACAAAACCTACTGTTTTCATGAGAATATAATAGCCAGTTCAGACAAGGTTGTTATTTTTTCCAGTTTATTGCACTCTTTTTAACATCAAGTAGTTTTCACTATCTTCTTATTTCTGGATGTTCCTTTGTGGCTATATTTACACACTGCAATGTAAACAAAACAACAAATGATGCCTTTCATTTTAAGTAAGTTTATCCATTTTGATCAACTATCAATTTATATACCTTGTTTGATATAATTAAATGACTCATTTACATAAATGTGTGGATATATAGGCCATATACACACATTTATGTAAATGAGTCATTTAATTATATCAAACAAGGCATTAGCTGGTTTCTGAGGTTTTTCAGCTGAAAAATGAATTGTGCTGCAACTGATGGTAAAATGTTGGTAAAATCTTTATTTGATCTGTTTCTGAGGAACTATAAATCTGTGGTTTGAGAGTTTGTATCTTCACTTTATGTGAGAGAGAAATATATATTTTTCCTTATTGATGTTATATAACAGTTAGAATGTGTTCCCTGTTACAGTAATTAAAGGTATAAAAGTCGCTTACTCATTTTGTAGGTTAAAGTTACTATCTGATAGTGAGTGACCAACAGTATTATCATGGAACAGCTACGTTCATGATCAAAGACTGTGACTGATATTAAGTGAGTACATGGACCTGTGTACTACAACACACAGCGGAGAAACATCCTCATTGGCTTGATGAGACACAACTGTTGGGTCTGGTGTTACTGATGGAGGAAGAAAGGAGACAGAGAGAGAGGATAAAAAAATAAGGCTTCTGGAGCTTTCCTGATCTTCACTTTCCTCACCATAGAGCTGGAAAATATGACCTGGCTCTGGCAGAGGACTATCCCAGATCATAGGCGGGATCTAGACCTCTGAAGTCATCCCCACTGCTGAGGAACACCTGGAGCAGGACATCCTGCCTGGACAAGGGTAAGAATTGTAAACCTATGAGAAATTGATTAGAAATTATCTATCCATCTACCTTGATAGAACTGATAGCTGACAATGGTTTTTGTCTTCACTGTAAGAAGGAGAAGCAGAAAATCAATAAATTAAAGTCATCAAATTAGTATCAACTTCTGATTTATGAGCATAGCTTTTTGTGATTAAAGCATACACTATTAGCTTAGCTTTTTGTCATTAGTGGATATTTCTATAGGAGTTTGTGGATCTCAGAATATCACCAGTGGATACCAAATTGTGTGACAAATTTGAGTGTATTGTTTATACATTATTAATGCTTTAAGTAGAGTATTTAAGTTTTGCAGAAATTAAAAAAAAAAAAAAAAAGTGGTACCTTTTTATCGGTTGTGTGCTTTTTTATAAAAAATAAAGTTCATAGAGCAGAGAATCATATAATGGAAAAGGAGGAAGTTACAAGTGTAGCGTATTGCAGAAATTGTCTGAGGTTATTTATGTAACCATGGTTCCCTGAGTAGGGAAAGAGACACTGCATCCTCTAGGCTTCCTGCCATGCTTTTGGACGCAAGTTTCAGATGAAGAAGTGGATGACGTGTTCTCCCGGCCGGGAAGGGAACCATTGTTACATAAGTAACCTGAGATATTCCCTTTCAAGGGAACGAATTGCGTCCTCTAGGGGTTGCTATGGGGAATGGTATACCCACACCACCATGCTGAGAGGAGTGCAGGCCAGAACCATGGCAAGTATCAACTCAACCATTTCCATGGGAGTTGCCCCTGGGACGTTAGACGGCTGTCCATGACATTATCCCTTACGCCCTGTTTAAATAGGTATCCTGAGGATACATAGGTGGAGTGGCGCCCAAGATGAACGGGGCTTTTACCAGCTCAAGAAAGGGCATGAAGCCACCGCACAAAGCCCTCACCATATAGGATTTTAGAAAAGAACGCAGAGTACTAGTGTGGATTTTAGAACAACCCACAGAGAGAGGAATTCAACTCCTCAGAAGGGGAGAGAACTTCAGTGCTCGACAGGAAGCACCATGCTCACAATATCCCTCAATGCAGAGGGAAGCAATGCTTCAAAGTGTGTTAATAAAGACACACTGGTTGAGTGGAGCCCAAGGTACCAGGGTCTAACCAACTCAGAGAAAGGCAACGAAGTTAATACGCGTAACCCTTACTGTACAGTATTTCAGAAAATGAGCAGAGTCTTGCATGCACACTTACCATTTATGTGGATTTTAGAAAGTGTTCAACATGCACACTTACAACCATGCGGATTTCAGAAAGGACACAGAGCTTAGCATGTGTACTTAAAGTTTCCCAAGTATCTGTTCACATATACCCAGAGGTACTGAACCGAATAGGAGAGGCAAGCTCAAATACAACCCTCTAAGGAGAGGGGAGCACTGCCCGAGACAGCATTACACAAGAAGGTTCTCGCAAGTGCCACCTATACTTCCCACTTGATGCCTCAGCAAGAAGGGATATCCTGGTGACCAGGAAGCCCCTCAGGTCGACCTAGCCAGACATCCAGGAAATTTTGCAGTGCCGTGCCATGCCGGGGGCCTGATGATCAAGAAGGCTCCTGCAGAAGCCTATGACCTAGCCGCGTAATCCAGGAAATTATACTAATGCAGGAATTTCCTACCTAACCTTGGTCAAGTGGAGAGATGGTGGTTACAGGGGAATTAGGAAGGGAAAGATAAGGCAAATGTTAAGCTTGTTGGGGGAAATGATAGTTGTTGTAGTGTTTAGTATTTCTCTAATCCGGACAAAAGTGCTTACGCCTCGTCTGGATCACATCTCTTGTCTTGCCTACCTCCCTTTGACCCACGATTTCTCCTGCCCCTACCCGCAGGCAGGGGAGATGCGCGAGCTATGACACTAGCCTTCTGTGTCCGTTTTTTGATCCTCAAATCGTTTCTGATCCTCATGCATCCCCTCGATGTTGGCATAACTAGTATGCTGGAATCTGTGGATGCTGGACAAAAATTTATTGTATTTTTTATTTTATTTTTTTCAGGCTGGAGTGCAGCATAATGTGGTTATCTGAGAAAGAACATGATATAAACCATCTGTCAAAAAACTGCTGACAGACCCACAATATACATTTCCTATATACACAAAAGGAAATTACTGATAGGGAGAAATTCCCCATCAGGTCCTTTCCATGGTCCAACTCGCAGCATGCATTCAGCTCCAGCGGGAGCTAAACACACTCCGTCCAACCGCTAGATTACCTCAGAAATAAAGTGCGAATGAAACTCTGTGAAATAGCGATGCATTCGCAGCAGCAGAGGCAAATGCACTCATGCAAACACGTTCTACAAACTCGGGTAAATGGTGAAATACTCACATCCCCCTCAGTAGTCCCGCGAATGCATCACAATGAGCACAGCAGAGCACATCCAACTCCCTCGAGAGCTGAAAGCGCTTGCTCTTCACCACACACACACACTCACAGCACACAAGCGATGGGAACTGCAGGTATCAGAGTAAAGCCTCTGACGATAAACATGCACTCCTAAACCCTGTACACTTCAAACAACGCTGTATTTATACTATAGTCGCACCAGTAGTGACTTCATGTGCTGTCACCAGCCAATGTGCTGTTGGTGTTTTTCAATGTATGCTTCAGACACGGGTCATGACGAGGCTTTCCCCATAGTGACCTCTAGAGGTCTTGAGAGGGAACTGAATATACAGGTGCATCTCAAAAAATTTGAATATCATGGAAAAGTTCTTTATTTTTTGTAATTTAATTAAAAAAAGCAAACTTTCTTATATTCTAGATCCAGTGCACAAACTGAAATATTTTAAGAGTTTTTTTGTTCTAATTCTGATGGTTATGACTTACAGCTTTGGAAAACTAGAAATTCAGTATCTCAAAAAAAATTATATTCCATTTTGAGCTTGATTAGTTTGATTAATTTTGAGTATAAATACTGGGTACCTCTTGGGCTAGTTTAGAACATGCAACCACAATTATGGGAAAGACTACTGACTTGACAGTTGTCCAGAAGACAATCATCAACACCCTCCACAAGGAGGGTAAGCCACAGAAGGTCATTGCTGAAAGGGCTGGCTGTTCACAGAGTGCTGTATCGAAATATATTCATAGAAAGTTGACTGGAAGGAAAAAGTGTGGTAGGAAAAGGTGCACAAGCAACAGGGATGACCACAGCATTCTCCAGAAAAAGGGCTACAGCTGTCACATTCCTAGAACCAAGCCACTCCTGAACCAGAAGCATCTCAAAAAAAGCATCTCACCTGGGGTAAGGAGAAAAAGAACTGGACTGTTGCTCAGTGGTCCAAAGTCCTCTTTTCAGATGAAAGTAAATTTAGCATATCATTTGGAAATCAAGGTCTGGAGTCTGGAGGAAGACTGGAGAGGCACAGAATCCAAAGTCCAGTATGAAGTTTCCGAAGTCAGTGATGATTTGGGGTGCCCTGACCTCTACTGGTGTTGCTCCATTGTGTCTTATCAAGTCCAAAGTTAATGCAGCCATCTATCCGGAGATTTTGGAGCACTTTATGCACATCTGCTGACAAGCTTTATGGAGATGCGGATTTCATTTTGCAGCAGGACTTTAGCACCTGCCCACACTGCCAAAACTCCTCCAAGTGGTTTGATGACCATGATATTACTGTGTTTGATTGGCCAGCCAACTCACCTGACCTGAACCTCACAGAGAATCTATGGGGTATTGTGAAGAGGAAGATAAGTAACATCTGACAAACAATACAGAGGAGCTGAAGGCCGCTATCAAAGCAACCTGGGCTTCAAAAACGCCTCAGGAGTGCCACAGACTGATCGCCTCCATGCCACACTGCACTGAAGCAGTAATTCATGCAAAAGGAGCCCCAACATGGTATTGAGTGCATAATTAAACCTGCTTTGGAGATCTTGAACATTTCTTTTTTGTAAATAATTTTTTGATTGATCTTTGAGAAAATATTCCAATTTTTTGAGATACTGAATTTTTAAATTTTCCTAAGCTGTAAGTCATAACCATCAGAATTAAAACAAAAAACTCTTGAAATATTTCAGTTTGTGTGCAATGAATCTAGAATATAAGAAAGTTTATTTTTTTGTATTAAATAAAAAAAAATAAACTTTTCCGTTATTCATATTTTTTGAGATGCACCTGTACATTCATGGAATATTAACTGCTTGATAAAAGAAAGAGAAACAAAAACATTCTGAGAAACAAAAACATCTTGCATCTAATGTAGACACCATCTCTACACTCACCTTTTGAGAGTAATGGACAGTAGTTATTGAGTTGTGCTGAACAAAACAAAGAAAAGGGTTAACTAAGCTTTACAGATATTATACAATTAAATGTACTTTTTTTATCACCTGTGAGCTTATTTATAAAAATTAAAAAAAAGAAAGAAAATGGAGCAGAGAATCTCATAATGGTTGAGGTGGAAGTTAGAGTATAGTTTATTTTCAGATTTCTGAACTGTACTGTTATGTGACCTTGATAAGTGAAGGATTCTTCCAAAAACATTTTGCTACTAATGTAGAAACTGTCAGCTTACCTTCTGTCAGTAGTTCCCATGTCATTCAGTTCAACCAATGGAAATTGAATCTCAAAGTCTAATTGGTGTTGATATACTGTATAATGCTGGTAACGCTGTTTTACAGCAGAGGCGCACTTGCGCTGCATTAAACACTTGATTTACTGTGCGCCACAGAATAGGAGCGCACAGCTAAAACAGGGCTGGAAAATCATCACTTATCAACCGGAATTTTATTACTTGTTACTTATTCAATGTAATTATAAATATTTGTACAATTTATTATGGCATTTACACATGTAAGTAGTTGTTTTATTCCTTAAAACACTCAGTTTCAGATCAATTGATTTTTCTTTTTCAAAAAAAGGCTACCATTGAAAGCAATTACTTTTCATCACCTACAGATAAAACAAGAGTATAACCAGACACAGTTGACATGATTGTGTATAAGCCCAAACATAATTGTATGACCTGTTCATATATGCATTCTAACAGTCAACGTCAAGCATAACTAATAACAAAATATATCAATATATTGTACCATTTTTGTGAGGTTTCCTCAGCCTTGCCTATGACATAAAAACCTCCAAACATCACCAAAAACTTTAAATTTTTATTATTTACTTATTATTTAAAATCTTTTTTTTTCTTTTTGTACATTTTTGAAGCATTACAATTAAAAGTATGACCCTTAGATGACAAACCTTTAAAATGCTTTTAATATGTAAAAACTTAATACTAGCACATGTAATGTCCTGAGAACATATTATGTGTATAAATGTCTTTGAGCATGTATTTTACTCTGTGAGTATTATTTTTGCTGTTATGCTCTCTCTCTCACACACACACTGTAAGCAGAGTGAACACTGCTTGGAGAGGTTCTCGTCCCCATGCACCAGACATGTGTTTTCCAGATGCTGAATGTTGAATTCTGCATATGAACTTTTTTGTATTGCTATTAGTTTGCCCACTTTTTTTTCACACTAGAGCGCACGCAAACCACAGTGTTGTAGCCTTCTGTCCTAAAGACAGTCACTTACTAATATTAGTATTTAAAAACAATAAAAATGACTTGAATAATATCTTACTACAAATTAAATGATAAAAAATACACAAATGCTCTACTACAGTCCACTTTATTAACCTAACAAGATGTATAGATGACTTTATTTGAAAGTATACACAACTGTAAGCTACAAACTTTTATTGTATTTAAAATATTTCAAATCTTCTTATATAAATTTTTTTTTTTTTTTTTTACTGTTTCTGAACTACATCAATTTGTTTTAATCAGTAAGTGTTTGATCCCAATTAGTTGTAAATTGTTAAATACCTCAACCCTCTCTACATTTCACTAAACAGCTAGATTTTTTTCCTTTGTGACAACAGTACAAATGTGCTTGTAAGGAGTGAAATTATTTCCTTATGAAATGAATTCTTTGTGAAGCCAGACTTTCAGGAACTCTCGCAATGCAAATGCAGATGCACCAAAACAATGGGCTTTGATCTCCTCGTGGAGCAAAAACAAACAGATAGGAAGATCTGGAAGAAAGACCATTTGTTCTTTGGTACCTTCACCCATCTTTCCCCCCAGGGCACATGGTCCAGGCAACTAAAAGTTGTTATGCTCACATAAAACATTTACTATATCTTAAGGATTCATGATTGTAAACTTTTCATGTTTGGTATCATTTTAAAGGTCTTTGTGCGATTGGTAAAATGGTCTCAATTTCAAAGTAGTCACTTGTATTATGAGAAAGATTGAAAACTTTTGTAGAATTGTGTTCTGCTGTGAAGGGGGTGTGTCCCCCTTTAGGGGTCTTTGAGAATGTTTATCTCCAGCCAGGTGTGTCCCTGATGTGATCACAGGAACCTAAAAAACCAAAAGGTCTTTTATGTTTTTACAACTGATTTGAAGATTTCTTTGTTATCTGGTCTGAGTATTTAAGGGAAGTGACAAAACACTACTGGGCGATTCTGTTGCCAGAAAGCCCGTAGTGTGGAGTGTATTTCATATGCTCCATACTATGTATCTTCCTGAAGTCAGGTATACTATTATGTAATTGTGTTTAAACACATTGTGCCTACAGAGCACACTGTATAGTTGTTTGTGCTACTACATGTACACATTGGCTAGTTAAGTTTATTCTCTAAAACACCTGAGTACTTTGCTATGCATTTTAGACCATGTGTCTTAAATTAGGATAACTGTTACATGTGTGACTATGTTAAATTTGTGTGCCTCCTGCATGGATCACTTGGCCGTTCCCCATATGGCTACAGTGTCTTTGTGCAGAAGCAAAGTTGCAACACAACTACAATGTGATTTACAATTACACTATCCTTTCTAAATTGGCTTCTAATTGTTTTCATTATGTAATTGGCATGATACAATTTTACCTGACTGATAATAAATTGTTTTATTTGATTTATCCTAAACTCTTCTGAAATCATTATGACTAGTAAACTGTGAGGAGGCTTTTGTTACCACAAATCTACGGCCAGGATAGGCCACACTGAAGGCTCATGAATGATAGGAGCAGTAGGCAAGTTACCTTCTGATTTCTGTCTTTCGCAGATGCTAGCTAGTTGTACGGGAAAAGACTAAGTAAACTACACTTTTGTCATAAGCAAGCAGTAGGCAGCAGACAAAACAGGTATTATGCGAAACACATACTCTGACTAACATCAGACTGGCGAGTTTGTGATCGTAAGATCCACGTGAAGCTAGCGTGAGACTTAAAAGAGACATTGGGTCTGCAGTGAACGAATAATTGAAAGTATGGGATTTTCAGAATACTCAAATATCTAAATTAATAAACAATCGATATCTGTGATCAGCTTTTGATAGAAATATTGCCCAAATTTAATGATAACGTAAAATTGGAGTCAGATTAAACACGGAGCTAGACTAAAATTAAAACTAAATCCTGATAAATTCAGAAGCGCAAATAAAAGACCGAATACGCATTAAACCTTTGACCAGGCCGCTGAATTCTGCTTTTTGGGCTGGCGGGTGGATCCTTACATGCTCATGGCAAGAGAAAAGCAGTTAAAAAAAGTGTAGCTAAAACAAAACATGAAGAAGCACAATTTATTTCTGGCTATATGCAATCTGACACCATTTGAACTTTCTAAAGTCAACCAGCATTACTTCAGTGTGTTACTTCAAACCGGAAGAGATGTGTATCATCATGCTGTTGTCCATTCAAACGAACAGCATAGCAAATGGAATATTGCTGCAAGGAGCTGCTCTGCAATAAAAATTAAGAATGCAAAATAAACTCCTAGTCCACCTTTTTAAAAAAAAAAAAAAAAAAAAAAATTATGTTGCTTTCTATTAGTTTCAGTTTAATTGTGTAACTCAACATTGAAAACCATTATACTCCTAAAATAAAAAAAAAATTACCCTTTTTTTTTTCTTAAATCAATATATTTGCAACAACACATTTGCTATTTCTTAAACTTTCCAGGCTGCACAGAATCAGAATATGATATTCAGTGCTCCAAAACTACAACACTAGAAGTGACAACACTACCATTTCTAGTGAACAACACTTCACTAGAAGTGAACAACATTCAACAATTGCAGGAATCAAGACTCTAGACGCACAGCATCACAAGTCAGTCTCTTTAGTATACACGTTCCTTTAAAACTGAACTTTAGTTTTAACTGCTTATAAATTATTCCTAGTCATATTGATGGCCCAACTTTTCATTCAAATTTATACATTAATTACACATACAGTTAATTTCAATTGAAGACAACTTAAAATGTGCAATAAAAATACTGATTTATTCTCTCCATCTATCTAGATTCCCACACTGCAGGCTAAAGTTGCTGCAGTACAATCCGTAACCAAACAGAAGGTGAGGTAATGAATTACTGATAAGAATGGACAAATTCAACTGGCTTTGTGGGATGACATTATTATTGGTATGATCACAAGACATCATTAACCTCAACACACCACACAATCATTCAAGAAATCTCAGCCATCAAAATGCTTGCAGATACACAGCACTTCAATGAGGAGACTTCAGCCAGTCTTACACATTGGAGCATGGGTGTGATGGATTTAAGAATTACCATAAGCAAACAATGCCCAAAGTGTTTCTCAATACATCAATTTGTTTCCACTAAATGCACTTATCACCATTGCTCCACGTGCTTAGGAATGGATGTTCATATTTGACAAAGCTCAAAAGTGTACTTGAATTTTCCAGCAAAAAAATCTAACGTATCACTCAAACTCCATATTGAAGAAGTTTCTTGGTACACACTTTGATTGCAGTTCTTCTGACTCCCAGGACTTAGAAGAAATGTTCCAGGGCCTAAATACACTAATCACCACATACAATAACAACTTACAAATTATTGAAATTAAAACGACCACAGCATGATAGTGACCAAGAATTTCTTCAAGTTTCAATCAGTGAAGATGCTGACTTGCATGCAACCGCTGTCACTTCCTTCCTCCAAAAAAGACCACATATAGAAATGCAAAAATAAGTGATGAAACAGTTTATACCAATGTAGAACTTGTGTGAACTTCATTGATGTGTGAATTTTGTTGTTTTTGTTCTTCGTTTTTATTTAAATGATGTTAGTTTTGTTCCTAGTGTTGATTTAGATATTTCCACAACGGTCTGGCGTATTGAGGCCAAACTTGTTGTGTGTTTTAATAAACATGACCTGAGACTACCTGCAGTGTTTCGGCCCAGTGCCCCCCAGGAGATATGAAAAATGCATATTTTTGCTTATAACTTCTGAATGGTTTGGCCAAAAATCACAAAACAGGTCTCTTTAGATTCAGTGCATCATGCCAAGTCAAACCATACCATGTCAGCCATTTTGGGTGTCGGCCATTTGTAATTTTGCCATTTTTAATATTTTAAGGTTACTTAGACTTTGTTATAATGAAAATCGGTATGCATCTTCGGCACCATGCCCTGATGGTACTCAAAAAGTTTGGGCGCAGCGCCACCGTGGTCAAAAGTTATAAAGCAATTTATAAAAATGCTAATAACTTTTCCATACATTATAATATTGTAATGAGACTGATGTTGATCAGGCGGGAAGGAAGTCGACCGGAAGGTGAAGTCGGCCGCGTGCCGCCATCTTGTAGCAGAACTTCACTTTTGTTAGCATCCCATTGACTCCCATTCATTTTGGCGTCACTTTGCCAGCGAATAACTTTACATCTGAGGCGTTTAAAGACTCCATTTGTCCATTATTTATTTCTAAAGATACACGACAATGTATAAAGGGCTCCATTACCTTCTATGTTACATTATGGCCCTGTAGAAACAGTTTTTTGTAAAAATAGGTTAACGATTGCGTCATAACCACTCGACTCTCTGTCGCACAGTAGAGAAATTACCGTACAGACAGGAGGAGAAGCTCGCAGGCAATCGGGGAGACGTCAAGAGAGAAGCCCATAGATATAGAGTCCATAAAAGCAACGGGACAAAATATTTCAACAACGTTTTTGGGGAATTGGAAATAATTTCGGTATGTGGCAAGTGAATACATATGAAGTAGCTTTTATCCACGAACTTTAATAATTTATCTACTTCATTAAATAATGAAGTATGGGTAACGGCCGGTATATTGACGGGGAATGGAGAAATTATCAGGAAATTATACAGGCAGTGTAAGAAAAATCTCAATGTCAATCGCGGTTAACGTTCCTTTATTTATTTACAGATCTACGCTTGAAGATGAATGTGATCCCTTTCATCCTGGTCGGAAGCCATCTACAAAATGTCATAGCCTACATAACGTGAAATAAAGAAAAAAGTTTTTTGTTCAAGTGTTTTTGACCATGATTTATTAGCCAAAACTGCATGATTTAACACCTATCTCACAATTATCTGAATATTAGCCTATGGGCAAATGTTTTTACGTGAAGAGATGAAATCATGTAGAACAATAAGCAATTTTAAGAGACTATAAATGAACAGCCTATATTGAATCGATACGAAAATGACTTGAGGGGATATTGTATACTGACAGTATGGTTCCTGGGATTATATATGTCTGTTTTGGATGGGTTACTATTTGGTTTGATGTAGATAGAAGGAAACGAACATTTTTTTAATATGTGCGTTTATGCATGTATGTGTGCATGTGCTATTTGAATCACTTTTAATAATTTTGGATGATTGTACATGTTCTTTGTTATCTGTTATATATATATATATATTGTGGCGAGGTGAGGAACTACACGACAACCGATGGACAGAGAAAATCCCCGAAGGGTGGATTTATTGATAACTTTGTGCTCTGAGTGAAGACAGTGCTCTCCGTAGTGCTCCAACTCCCTCGTGCTCTCTGGGTCTTGAGTGGTGGATCCCGTGCGGTGCTCTCCTGGTGGGGGCTGACGGTCACACGCTGCTCTCTGTGACAGAGGAGGAAAGAGTTAGGCTCTGTGTCGGGAGACATTGCTCACCATACTGCTTTCCTCCCCGGCTGAAGTAGATGTCTCTTCATGAGCTGCAGGTGCGGCCCGCTCAGCCCGTGACGAGCTAGTGCCGGTGATTCCACTGTGTTTGCCAGGGCGACGCTGACGAGCGCTCGGGACACACGTCACACCCCCCCCCCCCCCTAAGCGTCGACCTGCGCCTGCGGAACAATGGGGAGATATGGGGAGGGTGGGGAGTGGAGCCTGACAGACCTGCGAAAGCTGCCCCTATCCTGGAGAGGCCGTCCGCGTTGGCGTTGGCTGTCCCCGCCCGGTGTTTGTACGGTGAAGTGGAAGTCCTGGAGCGCAAGGAACCACCGGGTCACCCTGGGATTGGTGTCCTTTGCGCGGGCCATCCACTGCAGTGGCGCATGATCGGTCAGCAGGGGTGAACCGGCGGCCGAGGAGGTAATAGCGAAGCTCCAGGACTGCCCACTTGACAGCCAACGCTTCCTTCTCCACGGCGGCATACCGTTGTTCGGTCGGGGTCAGTTTCCGGCTAATATAGATCACCGGGTGTTCCTCGCCGTCCTGGACCTGGGAGAGAACGGCTCCTAACCCGGTGTCTGAGGCGTCGGTTTGCACCAGGAAGGGGCAGGTGCTATCGGGGGCTCGCAGGACTGGCTCCGTGGTGAGGGCTGACTTCACCTGCTGGAATGCCTCTTCCGCTTCCGGACTCCAGGCTACCTTCTCTGGTTGCCCCTTCCTGGTCAGATCTGTCAGGGAAGAGGCTAAGGAGGAGAAGTTAGGGATAAAACACCGGTAGTATCCCGCCAACCCCAAAAAGGCTCGTACCTGGGTCTTGGTAGTGGGCCGCGGTGCCGAGAGGATAGCCGTCACCTTATTTTCCTGGGGCCGGATGAGGCCGCGACCCACGCAGAAGCCCAGGTACTTGGCTTCGGAGAGAGCCAGGTGACATTTCCGGGGGTTGGCGGTGAGCCCCGCCCGGCGGAGTTCCAGCAGCACCCTCCGGAGCCGCTCCAAATGCTCCTCCCAGGTCTCGGAATGGATGACCACGTCGTCGATGTAGGCCGCAGCGTAGGCCATATTGGCCTCAGCAGGACATCCATGAGCCTCTGGAAGGTGGCGGGTGCCCCGTGCAGGCCGAAGGGAAGGACCCGGTATTGCCAGTGGCCATTGGGGGTTGAGAAGGCTGTCTTGGGCTTGGCATCCTTAGACAGAGGGACTTGCCAATAACCTTTGGTGAGGTCGAGAGTCGATATGAACCGGGCCCTTCCCAGTCTATCCAGGAGCTCATCGACTCGGGGCATGGGGTAGCCATCAAATTCCGAGACCTCATTTAGGCGGCGGAAGTCGTTGCAGAACCGGAGGGTGCCGTCGGGCTTCGGGACCATTACGATGGGGCTGGACCAGGGACTCCGCGAGGGCTCAATTACCCCCAACTTCAACATCTCCTGTACCTCTGTCTCGATTGCGTGTCGCCGAGCCTCCGGGACACGATAGGGCCGCTGCCGGACGATAACTCCTGGTGGTGTTCGGACTTCGTGCTGGATGACGGTCGTCCGCCCTGGCAGGGGGGAGAACACATCCAAGAACTGACCGACCAGGTGCTGCAGTTCCGTCTTCTGGGCCGCGGAGAGATTTGGGATCCATGTCTACCACCACGGGAGAGGTGGGGGGCGAGGGCCGAGAGCTGGGGTCCGGTCCCCACCCAGCGCTTCAACAGATTTATATGATAGAGCTGCTCCTCTTTTCGGCGACCTGGTTGGCGCACTTTATAGGTGACGGGTCCTACCCGTTCGGTGACCGTGTATGGGCCCTGCCAGCGTGCCAGGAATTTGCAGGCGGAGGTGGGGACCAGAACCATGACGTAGTCTCCCGGCTGGAACTCCCGTGGTTGGGCGGCCCGGTTGAAGAGGCGCTGCTGGTCTTGCTGGGCCTTGGACAGGTGCTCCCGGACCAATGGCATGACCCTGTCGATCCGCTCCCTCATGGCCTTGATGTGCTCGAGGGTGGTCCGACCTACCGCAGGCTGTTGCTCCCAGGCTGCCCGGGCGACATCTAGAAGCCCTCGGGGTTGGCGGCCGAAGAGGAGCTCGAAGGGCGTGAAGCCGGTGGAAGCCTGGGGCACCTCCCGGATCCCGAACAGCACATACGGGATCATTTGGTCCCAGTCGCGTTGGTCCTCGGCCACGACTCGTCGCAGCATTTGCTTAAGGGTCTTGTTAAACCGTTCCACGAGCCCATCAGTTTGTGGATGGTACACGCTGGTCCGGATCTGCCGGACTTTGAGGAGCTTGCAGAGGTCAGCCATGATCCGGGACATGAAAGGAGTGCCCTGGTCGGTCAAGATCTCCGTTGGTAGGCCAACCCGACTACTCAGTAGGAAGAGCTCCTGTGCGATGTTCTTTGCGGTGGCCTTGCGGAGGGGAATGGCCTCTGGGTAGCGGGTGGCATAATCCACGATAACTAGGATGTGTTCATGCCCCCGGGCGGACTTCGGCAGCGGCCCCACCAGGTCCATCCCGATGCGCTCGAAGGGCACCTCTATGATAGGCAGCGGGATCAGCGGGCTGGGGGGGAGGAGTATGTGGCGATGTCCGTTGGCACGTCGGGCAAGCTTGGCAGTACCGCTTGACATCCCCCTCCAGTCCTGGCCAGTGGAACCGATCCCGGATCCGTTGCGCGGTGTTTTGAGCGCCGAGGTGGCCAGCCATCGGGTGGGCATGGGCGAGTTCCAACACCGTTTGGACTTTGCTTCGCGGTACCACCACCAACGTCTTTTCCTCCCCCCTTCGCTGCGCGACACAGTAAAGCAGGCCGTTTTGGACAACGAAATGGGGAGTGGGGTGGGGAGCCGGTTGTAAATCCTCTCCTTCCGCCACCCGCACTTGAGACCAGCAATGCTTGAGGCGTTCGTCCCCGCGCTGCTCGTTGGCGAGTGTTCCCCCTCCCGCTATCTGCTGGAAGACATCAAAGAACAGGTTAGAGTTTTGGGAGGGGGACTCACCTCCTCGCGGGCTGTCCGATGTCAGCAGCGCGGGGCGTCGTCGAGGGCGCCTTGCTGATCTCCGGCGTCGGCGGTCCCCGGCCCGGCTAGCAGGCTGTGTGCTGGAGGTGAGGAGCTGATCAAACCCCGGCCAATCCCGGCCGAGGAGAACGGGTACCGGTAGGTCCTTTAAGATTCCCACTTCGACGGGCCAGGAACCAGGTGTCGCGGTGATGGTCACTCGCCGTGCCGGTACATGCCTGGTATCCCCGTGCACGCACGTTATCGCCAGCCGGGCTCTGGAACCGGTTCTGGGCGGAAGGACAGTTGGTTGTATCAGGCTTACCCCGCTGCCCGAGTCGAGGAGGGCGATGAACGGCCGGCCATTGATATGCACCTCGGCTCGCGGTGCCTCCGGCGGCGGGTTGTGCACTGAACAGCCTGCTAGCCATATCCGTCCTGGGGAGCGTGGCGGCTCGTGGGGCATCGGTTCGTCCTGGGGGCCGGGAACCGCAGGCCTGCTCACGGGTCGCTGGGTGCCCTCCGGCTAGCGTCGCTCCTGGACCACCCTTCGGGGAAAAGGCGGCGCTCGCTCCCCTACCTCCCGGTGTTGGGCGGCCTCCGCCAGCTCAATGGCCTCCACGAGCTCGTCGAGATCGGTGGGATTCCTCATGCCAGCCGCCTGCCTCAACGCGCGTGGGGGAGGGCGCGGAGGAGTCGGTCGATCACCACACGCTCAGCTACCTTGTGTGCGGAGGGACCCCCTGTCAACAGCCAATGGTGGGCCAACCGGGTTAGTTCTGCCGCTTGGGCGCGAGCTGGCTGTCGAGCTCGATATGCCCAGTCATGGAACTGCTGCGCCGCACAGATTTGGGGAGAGGCCTACTCGGCTCAGGATTTCCTTTTTCACCTCTTCATAGTCCCGGCTTCTCTCCGCCGTCATGGTGAAATACGCCCGCTGCGCTTCCCCGGTCAGCAGCGGCGCGAGAAGTCTGGCCCACTCGTCCTCTGGCCATGCCTCCCGGATCGCGGTGGCCTCAAAACATTTGCATATACATCTCCACATCGTCGTGCGCTGTCATTCGCGGCATCAGCTGTACGGCTTGGACACGGGGGTCAGGCAGCGGCGTGCGTGGGGGGCGGTGCGGGGCGGCGAGCTCGCGTTCGGCGTCTCCTTGACGTGAGGCCATGTGCTCCATTATTTGCTGCTGGCGGATGCTCCACCTCGGTGAGGTGTTTAAGCAGCTCTTCCATGCCAGGGGGAGGAGCGGGCCGTCCCGCCTGTGGAAACAGAGCAGAGGGAACAAAAAATCAATGTCAACAAACAAAAAAAAAGAAAACAAAATGGGTGACGGTGACTTCCTCAGGGGTCGGTTGTCGGTGTTCACCTCACACTATGCCCGCATTCTCCACCAGTGTGGCGAGGTGAGGAACTACACGACAACCGATGGACAGAGAAAATCCCCGAAGGGTGGATTTATTGATAACTTTGTGCTCTGAGTGAAGACAGTGCTCTCCGTAGTGCTCCAACTCCCTCGTGCTCTCTGGGTCTTGAGTGGTGGATCCCGTGCGGTGCTCTCCTGGTGGGGGCTGACGGTCACACGCTGCTCTCTGTGACAGAGGAGGAAAGAGTTAGGCTCTGTGTCGGGAGACATTGCTCACCATACTGCTTTCTTCCCCGGCTGAAGTAGATGTCTCTTCATGAGCTGCAGGTGCGGCCGCTCAGCCCGTGACGAGCTAGTGCCGGTGATTCCAATGTGTTGCCAGGGCGACGCTGACGAGCGCTCGGGACACACGTCACAATATATATATATTAAGTAATATATATATATATATATATATATATATTATGTGTGTGTGTTCAAAATAAGCTAACTATAAACTAACTAAAATGACTAAGTACTGCAGAAAGGTGGCAAACGATTACAATCCAAAAATAGGCTATAATTTCAGAGTCGATAATAATAATAAAAGTCAATTTTAGCCACTTCTTTTGTCAGGCCTATAATGTTTTAATGTAAGATGTCATATTGTAATTATATATAGCGTAATATGATATGATATATAATTATTATAATATTATTATATTATATTATGTTATTATATTATGTTATTACTATACAATACGATTTGATTTCCAAAATCACACACACACAGACATATGTGAGTTTATTCTGATGCGTCATTGAGCGTTCGAGTTCAGCTTGCTTGCACTTAACGTAACGTTATATACACCTGGCTAGTCTGAGCCCTTATTTCTGGAAAGCCGTGATACTTCAACCTTGGAAACTTCTGATCATCATTCAAGACAAGTATTGTGTTATAGGTGGTGTTTTATTAATTCAGTGTGTTAACTGTTTGTTGCCTTTTTTTTTCGTGATTTCATCTTCCCATTTACTTCAATTTACTTGTTGCTAGCATATTTTCCCTCATGCGAAAATGTCTTGCTGTGTAGCATACATGTGTTCTAAGAGGCAAGTCTCTTCTTCCGAGTTAAGCTTTTTCAGGTAAGTACACTTTCTCCATCTGTATAATGCAAGATTATGAATTTTTGGATCATCATTATATAGGCCTAAGCAGAGGTGTAAAGAGTAACGTTACCTGAAAGCCTAAGCAGAGGTGTAAAGAGTGACGTTACCTGAATATCTGATTTCAATCATGTTTATTTTCTATAAAATGCTATAAGTAAAATATAGATTATATTTTGTCAATATAGAGGATATATAAAATAGTGTAAATTAAAATTAAATGCACTGGATGTGCTGGTTTCGGCCTCATCAGCAGCCAGCTGCAGTCATGACCATAGGTCACGAACTCAAACACCTGCAATTCAGAAACCAAGCCCAAAAACTATTGTACTCTAAGTGATATGCCACAACAACAGGTTTATTTTAAATGAATGGCTGTGTCAATCATATATATTTGTTAATATAGGGAGTGTATGTGCATAATGTGCATATTCATATGGGTGTGTGTGTCATATCCCATACACAAAATAAAGATATTTGAAATATATTTTGGAATATATGCAAATATTTGAAATTGGGCCAATCAATATATTTAAGTTAAATATATGTAAATATGTTTACATATATTTTCATATATGTTTTAACTTTTGCAAATTGTTTCATTTGAAATATATTTTGAAATGTAAAAAGTTAACATTTTCACAAACAAACTCATTTTCAGTTTATTTTTTCAGATAGACCACTTCAGCCGTGGATGTGGGCATGGGAGAGCAGTGCTGTACCACTTCCCCCACCCACATTTTTCCTACTGGTCGGGATTGAACAGGCAACCATTCGGTTACAAGCCCAAAAGCCCTAACCAGTAGGCCACGGCCTCCCCTTTACTGACTTTATTGGCCTAAAACAGGCAACCCTTCGGTTACAAGCCCAAAAGCCGAGTTTCTAGTTTTTTTTTTTTCCCTATTTTAACAGAATTGAATACAGTTATTTTTTTTTTTCCAATCAGAAAAAGTTGGGACAGTACGGAAAACGCAAATAAAAAAAGAAAGTAGTGATTTCTAAATTTACTTGGACTTGTATTTCATTGAAGACAATATGAACACGTTTTAAAGGCTTTTATTGGCAAAAAAATATAATGAGTAAATATTTACAGCGTTGTTCCTGTCATTCAGACCTGCAACACATTTCAAAAAAAGTTGGGACAGGAGCAATTCAGGGCTAGTAATGAGGTAAAATGGTTAAATAATGATGTGATTTGAAACAGGTGATGTCAACAGGTGATTGTAATTATGATTTGGTACAAAAGGAGCATCCAAGAACGGTTGAAATGTCTAGGAGCAAAGATGGGCAGAGGATCGCCAGTTTGCCAACAAATACGTGAGAAAATTATTGAAATGTTTAAAAACAATGTTCCTCAAAGAAAGATAGGAAGAGATTTGGATATTTCACATTCAACAGTGCATAACATGATTAAAAGATTCAAGGAATCTGGAGGAATTTCAGTGCGTAAAGGACAAGGGCGCAAGCCTAAGCTGAACAACCGTGATGTCCGATCCCTCAGGCGGCACTGCATCAAGAATCGTCATTCATCTATAAGCGATATCACCACATGGGCTCAGGACTACTTTGGCAAACCTTTGTCAAGTACCACAATACGTAGTTACATCCACAAATGCCAGTTAAAACTGTACTGTGCCAAAAGGAAGCCCTATGTTAACAGTGTCCAGAAGCGCCGTCGACTTCTCTGGGCTCGGAGGCATCTGGGATGGACCATCACACAGTGGAAACGTGTACTGTGGTCAGATGAATCAGTATTTCAGGTATTTATTGGGAGGAAAGGACGCCGTGTGCTCCGGACCAAAGAAGAAAAGGATCATCCAGACTGTTACCAGCAACAAGTCCAAAAGCCAGGGTCTGTCATGGTATGGGGTTGTGTCAGTGACCTTGGCAAAGGTAACTTGCACTTTCTGTGAAGGCACCATTAATGCTGAAAAGTACATAGAGATTTTGGAGCATAATATGCTGCCTTCAAGAAGACATCTTTTCCAGGGACGTCCATGCATATTTCAACAAGACAATGCAAAACCACATTCTGCACACATTACAAAGTCCTGGCTGCGGAGGAAGAGGGTACGGGTACTTGACTGGCCTGCCTGCAGTCCCGATCTTTCTCCAATAGAGAATGTGTGGCGTATTTTGAAGCGCAAAATGCAAGAACGAAGACCCCGTACTGTTGCCCACCTTAAGACTTGTTTGCAGGAAGAATGGGACAAAATTACACCTGAAACACTTCATCACTTGGTGTCTTCAGTCCCTAAACGTCTTTGTAATGTTGCCATTTCAAATTACATGAAGTTGACCAGACAAAACATGAAATATTTTTTGTACATATTGTCTGCAATGAAATACAAGTCAAAGTAAATTTAGAAATCACTTTTTTGTTTTTTTTTGCGTTTTCCGTACTGTCCCAACTTTTTCTGATTTGGGGTTGTAAATACAAGTCAATGCAGTGTTAGACACAGATAGAACTCAATTGTTTAAGTGCACTTCACTGTAGGAGTGTCACTGTTGTACTTGCATCATAAATATTGTGCATTAAATGCACATAAATGTTTCAATATTTAAATGACTTCAGGAAAGATGTCAATAAAACAACAATAAATCTAATAATTTCACTTAGTGTAAGGTACGTGCCACCTAATATGGCCTAATAGTCCTAGGAAAGCAACTATCTGTCATTTTACATTGCAGTAATTTAAATGTAAGTACAGTACAATATATTATAGCTGTGTGTCATAATTCAGTAGTGAAATATGGTAGCCTACTGTTGTGTATAGGGGAAAAGGTAGAGGAATTACTATGATCAAAATACATTTTCGACCCTTCTTTAGCAAGCTAAACATTTTATGACCATATATTTTGTCATATATTTTACATGTTATAAATGTAAATATATTTCACAATATATTTTTGTTATATTTCAGAATATATTTCAAAATGATAAATATAAGTGAACAACAATGCAAATATATTTCAATGTATTTGTATAATTATATTGTATTTTATGATGATTAATATATGTGTTTGAAATTTATTTTATATTTTTATGGGTTTGTGTGTAGTGCCCAATTGAATGCTTTCTATTAATTTTAATATACCACCACAGCCACATTTTATTGTTTTGGTTGGTTGTGAGTGACAGATCAGCTTTTGCATTGTCACTGCAATTGATTCTCAACTGGGGTGGGGGGTAGTGAGATCATTTTTGGGTAGCATGGCATGCAGATATTTTATGAGAAAATAAAACAATCCATCACTTCTCATCCTTTTGGTTTAATTTCCATTTAATTCATTGGATGAATTGAATGACATGAAATTCATTAAATGTAAATGATATTAATTTCCATTTAATTTATTTTCTTGAACAATGTGATATGCTTTTTTCTTGTCAGGTTCCCCTTCAATGACAAAGACAGGTTGCAGCAGTGGATACACTATGTCAAGAGAAAGAACTGGAGACCAAAGAAGTATTCTCGCCTCTGCTCCCTTCACTTCACACAGGACTGTTTCATCCCTGTTCAGGGACGAAACACCCTTAAAGCAGACGCGGTGCCAACCATCTTCTACCCCCATTGCCAGGCAAAGGTCAAGGTGAGGCACACCAGAGTCAGTAAGAACACAAGTGTAGCCAGCTGCAGCCATAGCCATTCTGCAGATCATGGTGCATACACACTGAAAAAATCCCACAGTCCTCTAAAGAGGAAAGTGTCATTTGGTCAAAGTAGCTTGCGTCCTTACAAGAAAAAATTGAAGCTTCAAACGCAGAGAGTCAGAAGACTGAAACAGAAAGTGAAGTCTCTTTCTTCAGTTGTCACTGATCTGAAAGAGAAGCTGCTTATTTCCACCAGCTGTGCTGATATGCTGGAGGCTTCCTTTAGCGGTGTTGCTAAAGAAATTCTAACAAGGGCCAAGTGCAAGACTAAATCTCAAAGAATCTCTTGATAATTTGAGATCTTTTGCCATGACTCTCCATTTCTACTCTTCAAAAGCTTATCAGTTTGTTCGTGAAAGCTTTGATTGTGTTCTGCCTCATCCTTAAACAATCAGGTCTTGGTACAGCAGTATTCCTGCAGACCCAGGCTTTACAGAGGCATCATTTGCTGCCCTACAATCCCATGTGGAGGATGGAAGGAAAGATGGTAAGGAGACTGTTTGTGCCCTTATGACGGATGAGATGGCCATTAGAAAGCATGTTGAATATGCTGAAGGGAAATTCCATGGGTATGTTGATGTAGGATGTGGCAAAGTTGATGACTCTTTACCAGTAGCCAAGGATGCATTGGTCCTTATGGTTGTAGCTGTTAATGGATCTTGGAAAATCCCTGTGGCTTACTTTCTCCTTGATGGGTTAAGCGGACAAGATAGAGCAAATATTGGAAGCTGCATGACATTGGAGTGCGCGTTGTTTCCTTGACATGTGATGGACCGTCTTGTCACTTCACCATGATGCAGGCTCTTGGAGCCAATATCACAGTTGGAAACATGAGGCCATCCTTTCCTCACCCTGCAAATCCAAAGCAGGCTGTAGATGCGGTTTTTGACGTGTGTCACATGATGAAACTCTTGAGGAATGCTTTTGCTGATGGACGTGTTTTCCAGACAGGCAGTGGCAAAGAGATTAGGTGGAAATCCCTAGAAGACCTCAACAAACTTCAGGAGACGGAGGGCTTGAGGCTGGGTAATAAGCTGAAGATGGCACATATTCAGTGGAGGAATCAGAAGATGAAGGTAAATCTTGCCGCTCAAGTTTGCAGCAGTAGTGTTGCAGATGCTCTTGAATTCTGCAACAAGGAGCTCCACTTGCCTCAGTTTCATGGTTCTGAGGAAACTGAGGCAAGTTGAATTTCTGAGAACAATCGATTTAGCTTTTGATGTTCTCAACAGCAGGAATCCTCTGGCAAAGGGTTCCAAAGCTCCTTTGAGAAGTTGTAATAAACTTCACATGCGAAGTCTGTTGGGGAGAGCTGAAAATTTCCTTCTGCAGCTCAGAGATAGCTCTGGGAGACATCTTCATGCAGGCCCTAGGAAAACGGGTCCCATTGGATTTGTTGCCAGCTCCAGAAGCATTTCCAACATTTTTAAAGAGCTTGGTTGAAGCACAGGAGGCCCCTTGTAAGTATCTCCTTACTTACAAACTCAGTCAGGATCATCTTGAGTTGTTCTTTTCTGCAGTTAGGGCACGCGGAGGCTATAACAACAACCCAACTGCCCGACAGTTCAAAGCTGCATACAAACACCTCCTAGTGAGACATCAAGTGAAAAATGGAACAGGGAACTGTCTCATTAGAGATGGAACCAACATGTTGGCAGTGACAGTTGTTCCAGCTTCTCGTCAATTTGATGTCACACCAGCACTCCCTCTGGATTCTGACCACGACTACAGCATCTTACCTTATGTCGAGTCAATATCCGAGTTCAAGGACGCCGCTATCCATTACATTGCTGGATTGTGGTGAAAAAGATGAAGGAGAAAATCTTGTGCATGCCCTGTTCTCTTGCACTGAGTTCTGATTCCAGCATGCACGGTTTCATTGCCCTGAAAAACAGGAGAGGCTTATAGAATCCATCAACAAACATTGTGGAGGTGTGTAAAGCCTCTGAAAGGTGCTTTCAAAGACTTCTGACCACCAGTGGAGGAAAGCTTCCTCAAGGAAAAGGAATGACAGCTGCCATTACAATTCAGGTTCTGAGTGATTGTGCTGACAAGAATATTTTTTCAGAGTTGCACAACCACATGTTTGAGACCAGTGTTGAGGACAATCATGTACACACCTTGGTTAAGATGGCAGCCTCCATGTACTGCAAGATACGCCTTCATCAGTTGGCAAGGCGAGAAACTGAGAAAGTAACAGGGGCTCTTGTGAGAAGGAGGATGAACAAATTAATACTTTTCCATCACCAATAGTATGGTGTTTTTAGTGCACATCTTCCTGTTAGAATAATGTTTACAGCACTTTTTGTGTATCGCTCACACTTGCTTTGCTTAGAGCCTGCATCAACGGGGCATAAGTATTTGCTGTGAGAAACCTGCCTTTAAATACGTTCATAATTCGCTCACACTTGCTTTGCTTACACATATGCTATCAACAAGTTACATGAGGTTATAAGGTTGAACTGTTATTTTTTGTTATTATACAGTACCTTCTGTTCAAATGTTACACTGAAATGTGACCCTGGACCACAAAACCAGTCTTATGTGTAATTTTCTTTAAATTGAGATATATACATCATCTAAAAGCTGAATACATAATCTTTCCATTGATGCATTGCTAGGATAGGACAATATTTGGCTGAAATACAACTATTGAAAATCTGGAATCTGAGGGTACAGAAAAATCGAGAAAATATTGAGAAAATCTCCTTTAAAGTTGTCAATTTCTATTGGCGATAGTGCTGCATCCATTCACAAAAATAAATGTTTTATATATTTAAGGTGGGAAATTTACAAAATATCTTCATGGAACATGATCTTTACTTATTATCTTAATGATTTTTGTCATAAAAGAAAAATCTATAATTTTGACCCCTTCAATGTTTTGTTGGCTATTGCAACAAATATACCTGTGCAACATAAGACTGGTTTTGTGATCCAGGGTCACAAATGTTCAATTGTTCAGTTGTTTCAGTGTTATCTGTTTGTGGCGTCTGTTTGTTATGTTTGTCTTATCCTGTGTACCCACTCTGAGCCTGCACCTTGACGTGGTGAGTGGGCTTCTAACTAAGCCAGGGTAGATGTTGAGAGTTAAAGCCAAGATGCTGTTCATCCTTTCTCTTTTTCAGACATGCTGATGATTGCTATTTCCAAGTTTTTCCACTAACGAACACTGCTAAGTATTAAAGAACTTTAACTCAGATTGAGGACAGTGAAGAGCAGCACACATACAAAGCACACATACATAGTTTAGTTATAATTAGTCACCTGGCTGTTAAGCCAAGTTAAGTTAGATAACTCAGACAACATCTGTAGTTTATATTGTATTATTTGTATTTGTCTATATTGTTCATACTGCAGTGCATACCCATGTGTTCTGCTCTTATGCTACCGTTAATATACTTTACATATCGATTCCATCATCCGGCACGTCCACGCTACCTCAGGTAAAGGTAAGGTGCGCAGTCACTGCTTTCCTGGTGCTCGTGTTCTAGATATTGCTTGCCAGGTTCCTGAGATCCTGAACGGTGACGAGCGCGTCGGAGCTGTTGTGCTGCACGCGGGAACGAACGACATCAGGCTGTGGCAGATGGAGGTTCTGAAGAAGGACTACAGGAGCCTGATTGAGACAACGATCATCGTGTCTGGACCGCTTCCCACGTACCGACTAGGACAAGAAAGGTTCAGTAGATTATTTGCTCTAAATGAATGGCTAATGTCATGGTGTAATGAACAGAGACTGCCCTTTGTAAATAATTGGAATCTGTTCTGGGAGCAACCTAGGCTCTTCTGTGCTGATGGCCTTCACCCCAGCAGAATCGGAGCGGCTCTTCTGTCGGACAACATCTCCAAGGCGTTACACACCATATGACTAGTAAGTCAAAGTCCAAATCACACTCTTTGCTGTCCCAACTTAATTGATATAAGTACCAGTGTAGAACATTATAGAAACTGTGTCTATTCCTCGTTTAGTTAGGTCAAACAATAAATCCACTGTGGGATCTATGAAAAATCGAATTGTGATTAAACCATAAAATCTAAATATTATTGCTTCAGAAACACAATTGTAATTACTGTAATGCTTTATTAGCTGGTTGTCCTGCATCCTCAATAAACAAGCTACAGTTAGTCCAAAACGCAGCTGCTAGAGTTCTTACTAGGTCAAGAAAATATGATCATATAACACCAATTTTATCATCTCTACATTGGTTACCTATTAAGTTCCGTATCAATTACAAAGTATTGCTACTGACCTATAAAGCCCTAAATGGTTTAGCTCCAGTGTATTTAACGGATCTTCTATCGTCCTACAATCCTTGGCGCTCTTTAAGATCACTAAATTTGAGGCTTCTGGTCATTCCTAGGATATCTAAGTCCACTAAAGGAGGGAGGGTGTTTTCACATTTAGCTCGTAAACTCTGGAATGGCCTTCCTGATATTGTTCGAGGCTCAGACTCGCTGTCCCAGTTTAAAACTAGATTAAAGACGCATCTCTTTATACTACGGTTAAATTAGACCAAATGCATTAATATTATGAAAAGCAGCTATGCTAATTATTTCCCATCTGCTTTTTTGTTATAGACTATGTCAGCTCCAGTTTGTATCCAGCCTCTCATGGAAACTTCAGATGCCCCAACACCTGTGAAGAGACGACTCGACGCCTGTGAAGAGACGACTCGATGCCGGCGATATGTTATGCACTAAATTAATACATTTCTGAAATGCATTTTCTGTAAAGCTGCTTTGAAACAATATGTATTGTGAAAAGCGCTATACAAATAAATTTGAAATGAACATCCTTACTGTAAACCGTACCACTAGGTTAACTGTATACTACTTTGATGTCATTTACTGTTTATAATACACTACGTCTATACCACACTTTTTTTGCACTTCTGGTTAGACACTAACTGCATTGAATTGTCTCTGTACTTGTACTCTACACATTGACAATAAAGATAAATCTAATGTAATCTAAAGGTTTCTTGACATCTCCCTTAGCAATATTCACTGTGAAGGCTACTGACTTAATATGTATCATTACGAAGTTCTAAACCATAAGTAATAAAACCACATTACATTTCTGTCAAAGTATGTCTACTTGAAGTGTCTACTGTGTGTTTTGATAATAAATATTCAATCATTTTGTTAATAAATATTTATTTATTGAAACATAAAAACAATTTTAAAAAAAGTAATACTTTTTTTTTTTTTTAAATCCTGATCCCCTCTCTAGCTACATTCCTCGTGGGGAAGAAAAGTGAGAGGCCATGGGGTGGATGGCTAGGGTGATACATGAATGGCACGGAGGGGAGAAAGAAGGGTGGGGGGAGAAAGAGCAGTGACTATTGAACAGTGTTATGTCTACCAGTGTGAACATGTATTAAACTAAAGACAAAAGGCACATACACAACACCAAAACAATTTAACAATCTTCAACTGTTTCAAGTTAAAAACATGCTGAGAGGTTTAATCCAGCATCACCCCTGCTGGATTAAGACTCTCAAACCTTCAGCTAAATTATTTTAAAAAATATCATTACCCCTAGGTGACAAATGAACTTCGTCCCTTAGAAACAGTTGAGGCTTGTTAAATACAATTTGAGGGTGATGCACAAAACCCCCCTGCATTCCCAAGACAAAGGTACCCATGACACTGTTCACCCATTTACGGGACTTGTCAATTTTCCCCAGAAGGCCCGATCTCCACCGACGTCTCTGGGTGATGTCAGACAGCACAATGGTCATCTGAGGGAAACGCCGATAGAGATGTTGCAGATCCTGCTTCATCGCTGCGACGAGATTGATGCTCTTCCTGCATCCCAAGTCGTTCCCGCCGCAGTGAATCAGCAGGACATCCGGGGCTGCTCTTCCTCTGAGGGACCGGTAGAAGAAAGGAAGGAGTCCGTGCCATCGAAGTCCACCCCCAGCCAAACCAGTAAACCTTGGCCGCTAGGCCAAGATTGGCCCCCGATGGTCTCTCTGGCCCTCTCTTCCCCACGACGAATGTAGCTACTTCCGATGATCCAAATCACTGGACCTGTTAATAGCATACAGCAATCACAATCAAAACACTGTTTTGTCAGTATGAGTAAACAGATTTTAACACACAAGTAACTTGTCTCTGGCCATTGATTTATTTATATCCAAACAATACAGAAAAAAAGTATATGCAAATATAAAATAAAACACAAATTAATTGCTTTTATCTGTTCATTGAAATAATAATAACAATATAGGTATTACAACAAGGTTAATTTATTATTTTATTCTCTCTTACAGTGTTGCTTTCCATATTTTATACTATATATTCTAAATGATACTATATTAATAGTTAGCCATTGTTTTAGTTTTTTTTCTTTCTTCTTTTTCTGGTGTTAGCAGAAGAAAAGTTTGTATTTTTACCTATGAGGAAAGAAAAATGAAAAGTGCAACTATTAGTTATAGATGTTATTGGTGACATTCGTTATTGTCCATTTATTATCTATATGTTATTTAACAGGCCAAAGCAGACGCTTTTGTCCAAGCGATTTACTGAATAATTTTTTTATATGACTGATTCGTCCATTTCTCTTGCGATGTAGATGTGTAGATAACAGTTAACGCCATTTTGTGGTTATATTCGGCGCCCATTAACGTTATACAACATCATGTGCATCAAAAATTAAATTAGATTTAAAATATTCGATCCCTGGGCCGTTAAATAACTATTGGGTATGAATTCATATCAGTTCTTGAACATAATTTTACATAACTTCTTAATAGTATGCATAAACTTAATATGGCGTACTGGCGTTACATTTTAAAATACTATACAAAATAATTAATCAGAATACTTACTCCTGCTCACTCACGCCAAAGAACTCCCCGCTCAAGCTCGCCGTCTCTGCAAGATTAACGATGGCAGTTTGCACGCACAGCTACTAGAAGATTTACATCTGTCAGACAGGTTGCTGACGTCATCAAGCTTAGTTTGAGTCTGCGCGTCAGAAACGGAAGTGCTAAAAATAGCTAAAAATGGGCTTCACTTGTCTCAATTGAGTTCCAATGGGGTCGCTGTGTCCATTTCTTTTACTGTCTATGATGTTGATAGATTCCTTGCATCATGCTGAGAACATCGATACAAATTTTGACATAATTGGCTGAACTTCCTGTCTGCCATTTTGATTCATGTTGACCTTCTTTTTCAAACTCCTCCTAGAATGTTAGTCCAATTTTCACTTAATTTGACTCGGATCATCTTCAGACCAAGCTGGCAAAAAGTTATGGATTTGTGTCGATATTCTAAACTGTTTTCGTTTAGAGCATCAATGAATTTGCTGGTTAAGATGCCAAAATGCATCTGAGGCTGTATATCTGCAAAGCTTTGACATATTTGCACCAAACTTTGTATGTGCCATTGTCACACTGACCACGCCCTGGGCCGCATTAATGCACGGGCTTACTTGGGCTTAAGCCCAGGGCCCCGGGCTGGGGGAGGGCCCCGATGATGCCGGAAAATATTGTAATCAGATTTTTATAATTCGTTGGCTGTACCTTTAAAATTACGCTTTATCGCTTTGCTTTGAATGCACGTTGCAAGTCCTGCTCGAGAAGTGTCAGTCAAACCCTCTCACTCAGTGAACCCTGCAATCATCAGTCACAGTGGGCATTATTTAATTGTCTGAAATCCAATAAAATTCATCATTGTCTGAAAGCATTCAGTTATTGGCCTGTATCGAACTCACGTGACATACTTACGTTGAATTCTTTAAAAGATAATTGCCGCGTATTCTAATGATGACAATAACTAATCTAATAGCTAATCTAATGTGACAGCAATGTCTCGTAAATATGAAAGTGGTTCGCAAAAAAGAAAAACAGCACAAGATAAAATAGAACGTCAGAACAGTTTGTTAAAAAAAAAAATCCGAAACTAACATCATATTTTAACGCAGGCCTAGGGAAAGATGATGTAATTAAATAGGCCTTATCATACTAACATAATGATTTAAATAAAGCACTCTTGTTACTATTAAAGTTGCGTATGCCTTCAGAAGCAAACACTTAATTGCGCTTGATGTTCGTATCACTTCTTTAAAGCAAGATATTTGGGCACATTTCGTTTTTTACAAAAAAAAATAATGAATGAGAAAATCGTGTAGGACGTGCTTGATGTTAAAACTACTTTTTAATCGCAATAATAAGTCATGAAAAAGATCTCTGTACTCGTGTTGACTGACACACCCTAAGCGCGTGTGCAGAAAACAGACATCATGCAATACTGAATTAAATTAAGAATGATTCCATGACAAATGCATTTTTAACAGTCACTTGTTGCCACCTGGTGGGGTAACGTGTAATAGATTCAAATGGCCTAACAGTAAAAGGGGTGGAACCATAACTTTTAACGATTAATTATGCAGTTCCAATGGATGAAGGCAGGGCTCAACCCCGGTCGGGCCAATGATTCAAATTTTTACTTGCCCCACCAAAATTTTCACTGGCCCCACAACAAAAAAATTAATAAAAGTAAAAGACAAGAAAATGGCCCTATAACATAAGCATAGATATTGTTTTCATTGTCTTTGTTACATTTAACCTCAATAATAGGTTAATGACAGCAAGCTACTAGATTAACTTATAAAATTTAAAAATAATCAAATGTTAGGCAAATATAAATGAAGTAAGCTTAATAAAATAGTTTAAAAATGAATCAAATTACTAATGGAGTAAAATTAGCATAAATAATGCATAAACAGAAAACGTTAAATAAAATGAAGATAAATGAAAATAAAAATGGTGCACTGTTTTCAAGATTTTCATGTAGGTTTTAAACAGGAGATTTTGGCAAAATACAGGAAACAGACATTGTAATCTAATGTATATAACTATATTAAATAGATTAAACGCTTTATAAAAATTTTAATCAGTCAAGAGAAAACGGCACAGTAATATTGGTTAACATAGCATATAAAATATATACAGGGGCATATATTTTTTGAGGTTGAAAAAATACGTAAAACCTACTATACTACTGTGGATGCATGCACAGAATAGGTGTGTTTTTTTTGTTTGTTTTTTTGTAAAGTGAGATGCATTGTTTGTAATATCAGACGTTTAATCACAATTGATATCATAGATTAACGCAACCCTACAGCAGTGGGATCGGCAAGACCGGTTCCGTCTACTGTCCCTCAGCGTCAATTCACACTAGCCTCGGGCAATCGGGCAGTCCTTATTGTCTAGCCCTGGAAGGGCCCCTCAAGAGGTAAAGCCCAGGGGCCCCTTATAGTCTTAATGCGGCCCTGACCACGCCACATCACTTTGGTAACAGCGCCACCTATTGGTCAAGAGTAATAAACTATTGATTTATTGTTAATTATGAAATTTACAAAAATGCTAATAACCTTCGATTGTTTTAGCTTATTGCAATGAAACTGGTCTCAAAATATTCCTTGGCTTATGCCGACAACAAACATACCAATTTTCCCAAATCCAATTTAGCAAATCCTAACTGCCTTTCAGCCATTTTGATTTATGCCGTAAACCTACTTTTTCGAACTCCTCCTTAAGCCTAGGTCCGATTATTCCGAAACCGTTTTCGTACAGCGCTGCTACAAAATTTAGGCACAGTGCCAAAATGACTCTAAGGCCTTATCTCTTCAAATCTTTGACATAAGTGACAACAAACTTTGTGTGTGCCATTGTCAACTCACACAGAATACACCAAAATTATTTATAGCCCCACCTGTTGGCAAAAAGTGATAAGCCATTTAATCATAATACAAGTGGTTGAATTTATGATTTTTCAGCCATTTCAATTACAATCATCCTAAAATTGCTGTAATTGCTCATTGTTACATTTGGTCTGATGCTCCATGCCATGCTCCTCAATTTGCCGCTGGAGTGCTTGGCCCTGTAATTTACTATATTTCAGTATTGTAACCATTATTTATTTTTTGTATTAGCATTAACTTACATGAATTTAATGTTTTAACATTTTTAATAGTCATGCTTTAACAAATCAAACGAACTACAACTCAATTGATTGTGTTATATAATTACAACACTTTGTGAATATAAACAATTTTATAAACAATAATTTGAAGTTAAGGTTAACTCAGCTTTAAGTTACATGATCAACATAATATTATATTTCAAAATTAAAGTCAATAAAGCAAAAGAACGATGTCAGGAAAGAAAAAACAGTATTCAAAGGAGAAGTTAAATGAGGCAGTTGAGGAAGTAAAGGCAGGAGCAAGTTTAAGAGAAACAGCAGAAAAATTTGGCATTCCCCACACCACCTATACTATACCAGGACTATAAAAAAAAAAAAAAAAAATATTGTCCACAACTCTCATCCTAATTCGGCCCTGACACCTGGAGAGGAAGAGTCTCTCCTTTCTTTTATATTCTGGATGGCAGACCATGGCTTCCACTGACAAGATACCTTGTCAAACTTCTGGCTGTTGGTATCATTAAAGAGAGTGGCAGAACTGAGACCACCACCGTAAACCTGGAGAAGGGGCCAAGTGATGTGTGGTGGTCCAGGTTTAAGGCCCACCATCCAGAATTGGCCTCAAGGACAGCAGTCCAGAGTCCATGGTGCTACACCGGAGGCCATTGAGGCATTCTTCAGGCTGTACAAGGCCCTTTATGAAAAGCATAACCTTGAGAACAAGCCTCATCTCATTTATAATTGTGATGAGACTGGCTTTGGAGACAAGCCTCGGTCCAGGGAGAAGGTCCTGTGCCAGACTGGAAGGAAACATGTCTATCAACAGCAGCAGACAACCAGGGAGCACATCACGGTCCACTGCTGTGTGAATGCAGCCGGGTACAGCATTCCACCCTCATCATTTACCCCGGCTGCCTCCCAAATGGGCCCCCCAATGCCCTGTATGGCATCCAGGAGAAGGGATACATGGACTCCGAGCTCTTCTTGAAATGGCTCCACCATTTCATCAGATATGCTCCTGAGGAGAGACCACCAATTTTAATCATAGACCAACACGAGACACATGTATCTAAAGATGTAATCATGTTCTGCAGAGAAAAGAAGATTGAAATTCTCTGCCTACCTGCCCACACTACACACATAATTCAGCCCCTCGATATTGCGGTCTTCAACCCACTGAAGACTGCTTTCTTCACCATGGCTTCCAGGATGGGTCTGGTGCGAAGGGACATTGTTGTGGGGAAGAAGCAGTTTTCAGCTCTCCTCAAACATGTCTATCCCACTGCTGTCACAGCCCAAAACATCAAGGCCGGGTTTCGCAAGGCTGGCCTTTTTTTCTCTGTCCAGGGCTGCTGTGGACACAACCCAGGTAAATTTTGACATTAATACACTGATAATTCATCCTCTAAGCTACTTCCATTTCCTTTCAAGTGTGTTAATGAGTTTTAAATACATTTTATTTTCTTAGGTGGTGAGAGTGCTCCCATCTGTAGATGGAAGTGACGCCACACCATCCAGCCCTGCCGCCACACCATCTATCGTTCCCATCACACCATCCATTACGTCACCTGCTGACACATCAGTCATCACTCAAACACCTTGCCCCACCTGTAACATTAATAAAGTGGCTCACAAAAATTACCGTGAGAGTGCTTCAATATTTATGTTGGAGTGATGTGTAATTATATATAATTTGGCACACAATATATATCAATTTTTGTGGTGGCAGGTGTTGTTATTGAGGATAATCTGTTGCAGTTTTAATGACGTCATATTTGACCTGTGCTGGCAAAATGAGTGTTAATTCCCTATTTTGAGCTACAAGCATAAAAAAAATTAAAAAATATATATATATATACCTGCCAAAATGCTCCAGGTAGTAATTAGACTAAAATTATCTTGATTTGCATTACAGTATAGGACGTCTGTATCATGTATCAGTGTTAATCTAACAATAAAAGAGGGAATCACTCGTTGCACTTCATTGAACTGCTTTTGTAGTTTTAATAATCAATTTATTTGTATTGAACACACTTAGGTTATTTTTACATTTGATTATTCTTTTTTCGTACGTGAATGCTTTAGATATAAAATGATAAAGGTAATGCATTATTTGTTTCTTTCTAGGCTATTTGTTCTACTGTTTTTTTTTTTTTGCATCTGTTCTTATTTATAATATCAAAAATAAAATTAAAAAAATTGTGATTATTAATATAGTAATTAACAATAAGAAAAGACTGAGGACTTCACTCTATAGACTTTAAATGGATGTGGCTCAGTCATTTTTTGTCCGATTCCAACAAATCATAAATCATTTTGAAGGTCTTTTAATGGAAAAAGTCTTTTTTTTTTTAATTGCTCATTGTGACTTGTTTTGTCAGCACAGGTCACATTATTCTCAGGAGGAAACACATGTGGAGGCGGTAAATGACAATGCATGCGCAAATTTTGCTATAAGTTTGATCGCAACCAAGCGGCAACCTCCCGCTCTCTCTCGTGAAGCCCATACGGAAGTGACTTAAACTGTAATTCAACTGGCCGCAAGAGGCTGGCTGCAAAAGGGAGTCAATCCCATAGACCCCCATTACATTAGAGCTTAAAGGGTCATGAAACCCCCTGTTTCAGCACGGGTTAGTACACACCACAGTTTTAAAAAAGGCTAAAAAAGTGGGCGTGGTGCGAAGCGCGGCCGAGGAGGAGGAGGAAGAAGAAGAAGAAGAGGGGAGACAGACAGTTTCATTTCACTCCTATCAAGTTAAAAACACAAATAAATGCACAGCCATTTGCACTCTGCATCGAAAACATATATATGAACGCACTGTTGCACATCTGAGTTTTTTTTATGCATCTAAGACATCTATTATTTAGGTTTTTTGACATTTAATAACGGTTATGCTCACCAAGTAAATGAATCGTGTTTGTGCCGAACTCTTATTACAGAACTGAATCAGGTTTTTTTCTTAATTTTGTGAATGCATCAGGTTTGTGCCGAACTCTTGCAAAGTAACAGTATGAAACGTCTGTCATAGCGAATCAACACATGCGGTTGTGAATAATTAAGCGAAGCCTCTTCTCATAGGATAAGAAAATGCAGTCTCATGAATAATTTAATAGACACCGACGCGTCATCTATGTACTATAGTCCACTGCCACGTCACAGATTGTGACGTCAACACAATGTAGATTTTAAACCCAGAAGGAGAAAATAGCGCAAAAAAAACTTAAAATTAACCAGTCTTCTCCAAGTTAAAATTATCGGATGCTAACATTGTCTTCTATGATGTGCAACACAAACACCTCTGCTAAAATCTCAGAAAAAGTAGTCTGGGGTTTCATGACCCTTTAAAGTTCTGCATAATTAAAGGCGTGGCCACTTGAGTGACAGGTGGATTGCCGCTGCTGTCACCACCATCAAGCTATAGGTGGCTATGGCTTCAGTAACCAGCTCCCACCTTTTTGCCAATTTTCGATTATCCGGGAGTGACGCACTGCCAAGTTGGCGACGGCCGGCTCCGCCTACTTTTTGGCTTCAAAAACGTTCTTTGGAAACCTATGGGTGACGTCACCGACACTACGTCCATGTTTTTATACAGTCTATGATCGCAACATATAATCATTGCTGTTAATAGTGTTCACCGTCTGTTCAATTACATGACATTAACTAACTGCTTGATTTTTCCATACATTTTTGCCATATGGACATCAACTTGAGACCGTCACCACTGATAAGCTATTACTAAATATAATGTAGAAACTTAAATTTTAGTAAAGCTGCTTTGCACGGATTATCATTGTGAAAAGTGTTATACAAATAAACTTGAATTGAATATTTCTTTCTTTTAGCCTGTTCTTCCTAAAAGCCTCCCCATGGAGATTGGCCTGTCATTCATAACCATAGGGTCCTAGTGTTCCTCAGATCATTAAACTGCTGGACTGGGAGGACAACACAGACCATTGCATCATGGTCATGGAGCGGCACAAGCCCTGCATGGACTTGAATAGTTGCATGACACTCCAAAGAGGATTTGCAGCCAGCGAGGTACTGAGACATCAAACCGAAGAACCTGCTGGTGAACCAGAACACCCTGGAGGTCAAACTGATCGACTCTGAATGCAGAGAGTTCATTAAAAAGTTAATTATCTCACAGAAACACATCCTATTATGTAATCAACATGTGAATGTGTGTCAGTCATCTTTACTGCAAGCACAAGAGCGTGCTGTCTACCAGAAGTCATGCAAAGCTAATGACCATGTGGTAATAGGGCATACTCCTGTTTGAAATGGTGTGTGGATATTATCCCACAGACAACGACCTACACGATCAATGAGAGCAACCTGCACCAGACCTAGCGTGTCACAATGTGAGATCTTCAAAGAACAAAAATGGACAATTTGAATTCTAAATCACACACAAAAAAAACACTAAGCATTAAAGGTGCAGTGTGTAAATTTTATTGCCATCTAGCTGTGAGGTTGCGAATTGCAACCAATGGCTCAGTCCCCCACAAGTTTTGTATTTAATTTGGAAACCAAGGTCCTAGAGCAGGGATAGGCAACTTCGGTCCTGGAGGGCCACTGTCCTGCAGAGTTTAGCTCCAACCCTAATTAAACACACCTGAACAAGGCAATCAGTGTTGTTTTCGGGATTACTAGATAGATACAGGCAGGTGATTTTTTGTGGGGTGTGGATATAATATGCAGGATAGTGGCCCTCCAGGACCGGAGTTGCCTATCCCTGTCCTAGAGTCTGGAGGAAGGGTGGAGAAGCTCATAGCCCAAGTTGCTTGAAGTCCAGTGTTAAGTTTTGGGGTGCAATGTCATCTGCTGGTGTTGGTCCATTATGCTTTTTGAAAACCAAAGTCACTGCACCCTTTTACCAAGAAATTTTGGAGCACTTCATGCTTCCTTCTGCTGACCAGCTTTTTGAAGATGCTGATTTAATTTTCCAGCAGGATTTGGCACCTGCCCACACTGACAAAAGCACCAAAAGTGGGTTAAATGACCATGGTGTTGGTGTGCTTGACTGGCCAGCAAACTCACCAGACCTGAACCCCAGAGAGAATCTGTGGGTATTGTCAAGAGGAAAATGAGAAACGACCAAAAATTGCAGATGAGCTGAAGGCCACTGTCAAAGAAACCTGGGCTTCCATACCACCTCAGCAGTGCCATAAACTGATCACCTCCATGCCACGCCCAATTAAGGTAGTAATTAAAGCAAAAGGAGCCCCAACCAAGTATTGAGTACATGTACAGTAAATGAACATACTTTCCAGAAGGCCAACGATTCACTAAAAAAGTTTTTTTTTTTTTTTTGGTCTTATAAAGTATTCTAATTTGTTGAGATAGTGATTTAGTGGGTTTTTGTAAAATGTGAGCCAAAATCATCACAATTAAAAGAACCAAAGACTTAAACTACTTCAGTCTGTGTGCATTGTTTTTATTTAATACACAAGTTTCACAATTTGAGTTGAATTACTGAAATAAATTAACTTTTCCATGACATTCTAATTTATTGAGATGCACCTGTATATTGCATTTCTGTCAGTAGATCCTCCCAAATAATACACAATGCTCTTTTAAGCTAATAATCAAACGTCTCTCTTCACATTTTGCACAGAATGCAGTCAGATGATTTGTGCTTGTCTGCAGTCTCATGCTCAGCAGAGACACATTCTGAACAAGATGCATCTCCATGATTGGTTTAAAAGTCAATGATTAACTGAACTTTTTTTCATTTTGTCGTTTTCTACACTGTTGATGTGTTTTCTGGTGCGCCCAATAACAAAGATAACATGTCAGCAGCGTCGTACGTCAGCGGCGTCACTGCAGTGTTGTGAACGCACTCACAACAGACCCGGAAGACAAGACAATGCTGATCGTAATTTTTGTTATTTTTGGACCAAAATGTATTTTCGATGCTTCAATAAATTCTAATTGACCCTCTGATGTCACATGGACTACTTTGATTATGTTTTTATTACCTTTCTGGACATGGACAGTATACTGTACACACATTTTCAATGGAGGGTCAGAAAGCTCTCGGACTAAATCTAAAATATCTTAAACTGTGTTCCCGAAGATGAATGGAGGTCTTACGGGTTTGGAAGGACAAGAGGGTGAGTCATTAATGACATAGTTTTCATTTTTGGGTGAACTAACCCTTTAATATGATTGAGCTCACATCTTTATGTATGAATATGCCTGATGAAGGTCATGAGACCAAAACGTTGGCAAAACATTTTTGAAACATGCAAAACATTGGTAGTGTGTGGGATTTTTTTTTGTTTCTCAAGTTTTTTTCACTTATTTTTGGCCTTTTTTTCCTTCCAACATTAACTGCAGGTGTGTTTATTAATTATTTATTCACAAAATTTAAAGGTATGTCAATATATTGTACAATATTTAGTTACACCTATGTTATACTTAACATCTTTACAGGTTCACTTAAGTGCCATACCTTTTATATGTTTGTGTGTGTGAAGTATATGCACTACATAAAAAAGCATGTTTTTTTTAATTAAAAAGTTATCTTACAGAATTAAAAAGGGCTGCTCTTGTGTGCTTGACACTACACTTGTCACACAAGAACAAGGTCAAGAATATGCTATTATATAAATGATAAATGTTTTTATCCATTTCACATTGACTACAATAGACAATGTTATTGATCACATCTTCCCTAAGATAGATTTCAAGTTTTCTTGCGTGGCTGGATACATTCGCCAAAACTGATTTACCGCAGGCAAAACGCGGACATTAAAATAAATAAATAAATAAATAACTCCTTTAGCGCGAGCAGCCGGCAGAGGATTCCGCGTGGTTCGAAAGCCTTCCTCGAACAATTATGTGAATCAAGCACGTGTCTAAAAACAACAATTCATTCTCAATTTAGTTCGTTATTTGCATAGTAGTCGTGGCTTTAATAAACGGTTGTAAACCCTTTCGTGTCATCTCTCAACAGTTTCTCCTCATAATCTCATCTGTATCGCTATGAAATTGTGTGTAGAATTCAAATGGGTACGATCAGTTTTTAAGTCCCTTTCAAGGAATATAAATATTTCTAGAGTCTTTGATATGATCCTCTCTGTGTTAGCCTGTCTGTTGACAAGAGCAGACTGACACAACGCCGAAGCAGACAAAGTCGCCAAATCAAAAGCATTTTTATACTGTCTAAATCGTTCATTGTCCCTTACATAACACACCATGTGCCAATCATCATACACAAACCACAAACGCTGTGAGTGACCAACCTCAGAGTCAGACGCGCACGCCACGAGCACCCCGCGTCTATTTATAGTGCAGGGCTCAAGGACTCGTCAGATCCTTGAGAGCATTTGATTGGACAGAAAGGTTTATGAAAAGCTGCAGGGTGATTAGGTGATTACATTTAAAATCGTTGACCCATTATGGCAGAAGTTAGAGACTGTACGTTTTGAATGCTTACATCTTCTAAATGCACATTTTGTCATTGTTTTGGATCACACTAGCTTATAGAGATACCATTAAGGCAAACACATTACTAAAAGGCCAAAAAAAAAACAAAAAAAACACACACATTTTGAATTCATAGGGACTTAAGTTACTTATTAAATGTGTAAACAAAAGTTAAAAAATAAATGTTTATTTTTAATAGATATTTATAGATGTGTAATTCTTATTGTAATAAATAAACATAATTGACAAAAAAAAATATATATATATTGACTGTAGTGCCAGCTTAGGGTGCATGTGGGCCTTGAAAAAATTTTTCCATTAATAAATATATTGTAAAGTTAGTAGAAATACATTTGCGTGGTATAAGTTTCTGACAGAAAAATCTGAAATTGACCTCGCTGCAGTTTAGAAACACAATGCCGCTAAAGCCACATCTTACCATCTTCTATCACTGATTCTTGAGAAGTGGGACAAAACAGGGTAAAATATTGAAAAAAATAAAACCTTGTACTCAGACAAATTAAACTATATTTATGTATCTTACCTGTACTACGCTACTGGGCTATGCTTTGATTCAACCTCCCAACTTTTCTCTTTATTTATCAAAATGTGCTTTTTACCTTTACTTTTCAATCAAGCAATCAAGATGTTTTAACATTTCAAAACCCATTCTCATGTCAGCAGACAGATTACATTTTCACACGTGACCAAAAATTCCTCAGCAAATATAAATTAATATCATCAACTGATGGTGGTGACATCTGACAGTGTTGACAAATTTGGCATTTCTTTCACAAAACAAATGGAGTTCATGTAGTAGCCATTTTGTTTTCTCTGTTGATGCTAGATGCTAATAGAACCTGCTTCAGGAGAATAAAATGATCTAAACATTTCAAATAATTTCCTTAGTAATTGGGGAGATGGTTTTGACATATCATGGTTGTGACACAAGAAATATTAACATTAGCATTTAAAATATTTTAAAACTATAGAACTTAGCAGAGCCTGTCTGACATTGATGTACTCTGCAAGGGGGCCATTTATAGTGACGGCTGCCCCTGATATAGAGTGGTGGAACTATGATGTCACTTTGTAGGCAAAAACCCGGAAGTGAGTTGGCATTTTAGCACTTCCGGTTCTATCGTCCCAACCAATGGGTTTTCTGAATGGGAGTTTGGTTAAATCCCCTAAAATAAGGTCCGTGGTTCACACAGGATCAAGATACTTTAGTGTTTTATTCCACAACATAAAACACACCAGTTATACCCCACTCATGATTTTTTAAAACTGTTACGTTTCTTAAAAAAGACGGTTGCTAACAAGTTGTTAAATGGGACTACAGGTGCTTTCAGAGACATTCAACATTATCACGCCGAACAGTTTATCAATTTACAGTATTTTCCAATTGTAGTATAGTTTATAGTTGCTTGTTTGCTTGTTAAATGTGATAAATGCTTGTTTTATCACTTTTCTACTGATGCGGAGACTCGGGTTCGTACAATAAGGTAAACTCACATTACGATTATTCCATGTAAACACCACATTTACCGGCTTAGTCACGGTAAAAGTGAATGATGCATAGTGCTTAAAGCCACGTTAAATGAAATGTTTACGGCCACAAGCAGTTGTTAGATTGAGGATTTTCTAGAAGCAAGGATAAAATAACATTTTGTGTACCAATCCTTACAAAACGATAGCTGAAACTGTATTCACTAAAATAAGTTCAAACTTACCATAATCTTATCAGTGCAATGCTAATAGCCGATCCGCCTCCAAAGTGACGTCATACTTCCCCCATTCTATACACTGGTTTTATTATATTTTAATGAATGTCTGATGGAGTTGAAAAAAAGTGGATAATGCACCATGTCATAAAGCTCAAATCATCTCAAACTGGTTTCTTGAACATGACAATGAGTTCACTTTACTCAAATGGCCTCCACACCAGATCTCGATCCAATAGAGCAGCTTTGGGATGTGGTGGAATGGGAGATTTGCATCATGGATGTGCAGCTGACAAATCTGCAGCAACTGCGTGATGCTATCATGGCAATATGAACCAAAATCTCTGAGGAATGCTTCCAACACCTTGTTGAATCTATGCCACAAAGAATTAAGGCAGTTCTGAAGGCAAAAGGGGGTCCAACCTGGTACTAGCAAGTTGTATCTAATAAAGTGGCCAGTGAGTGTAGTTTATACATATAAAAATGCCAGATATGGCTTGAAGAACAGGGAGAAATCATTTAGTCGCAATCGTACAGGTATGTCTCCATTTTTCTTCCATTAAAATGTATCTATCTGCATTTTATTCAGCTATGCAATAGCGTATGCCATATTAGGGATTTCCTGAAATTCCTCATTTTATTTATGGCTTCTTTGAGTTATGGATTTTGTACTTAAGGATTTAATGTGCGCTCCCAGCTACCAGTATGAATGAAACATTATATTACATGTGTGCAACCACTAATGCTTACAACATCTTATTGTGGCTAAGGAATCATAATACTTCAAAGTTTTTCCCCAGTGGAGAGGAGTTTTTGTTCTCTCTCAGTGAATGCAGAACATTTCCTGACAAAAATTATGATTTTTTTTTTCAAAGATTTTTAATCATAATTTATTTTATAATATATCCTTTCTAAATATTTTCTAATGATATGCCTCCTACACGTTAAAAGGTCATGCTGCAGTTTTCTGTAAAATATATTGATGATAATCATTATCAGTAAGTATTGCTTTAAGTTATAACAATAATCCGAATTAGTCATATTGATATATAAAAACAACATTTTGGGGGGCAAATTGTGCAGCCCTAAAAACAGGCACAACCAACTTGTTCTTTATCATTTTTTGGTAAATAAAGAAAAAGTTAGTCTGAAATGTTGCTGACCACCCCTGCCATTCTTCCCTTTGAACTTTTGACACTCTGTATTAGATGTGATAAAGGTCAGGTACTATGCTTGTGTATGAATACACGTGATTACCAAATAAGGGAGAATGTAGGGGAGGAATACAAAGGGTATCCAAAGCTATAAAAGAGAGAGAAAATTTGAGTGTGGGGCCGCACTTCGATGGTGAAGACTTACTCGACTTACTTTTCATTTTTGATTACTTATGAGTTATTGTCCATTAATAAAACGAAGCCATGACAAATGGTGATGCGAAAATTTTTATTAAACAATAAAGTCTCTGAGTAATTCATTTATGAATAATAAATTATTATAAACTGAATGATCCTACGGGCTTCAAGTAGACCGAACTCAGCTGAGCAGTTGCGGGTGCCGGGGAGGATTCCACATCTTCTCATCGCAGATCCGGACCTCAGTGATAAAAACAGATTAATCATGACTGTCAATGAGAGTAGGGAATGTGTATTAGATATTTAGTGGAATTCCCTCGGGATAGAAATACAACAAAAAAGAAAAAACAATACAAGGTAATACAACAAATGAAAATATAATATAATAATAATAAGCAATAACAAGTATAGCAGTAATAAGCAAGTGCTATGACAACTCTCAGTTAGCCTAACACAGTACACTTAGCAAGGTGTTTTTTAATTAATTACTTTTAATTCCTTTTTAATTTTTCGGCTTTCTTCCACTTGTAGTCCTTTAATGATGAGATCACCAAAATCAATATTTATTTTATTTGCTTCACAGTCTCTGTCTCCTTTAGAAATTGGTCCAGTAGGGAATTGATCAGAAAATTGCATATCCATAGGTCTATTTCCTAGAATTCCTACACCTGTCAAAGAATGTCTAAACCTCGAGCCAATAACCTTTGAGTATGATATGACGGAACATGTGATTTGTTGAATGTAGTGAACGAATACGCCCATCACTGACCGAGTCGCTGTTTTAAATCTGAATGAGTTATGTGGTGTTGGCTTGAACCTGTTGCAGATTGAGTCACTTCTTTTTGTTTTTGGTATCATATAACCAGATAGTTGTAATGTGTGAATTGGCTCATGTTGGTATATTTGCAGCAAGAAAAATGTACATTTAACCATTGTAATGAGCACAGTGTAATAACTCACTGTTTGTTAAATGTAACATAGACAGATTAACATTGTCATATTTTACTTGATTTGATCTAAGTGGTGGGCATCAGGTAATCTGCTGATAGTCACAGCAGCATTTGACTGCTGACTTCAAAATGAGTGGCGCCAGAAAGAGAAGTGTAGTATGCAGGTATTTTAATGAGGTGTCTCCAACACAGGCTGTGTATACAATTTGTAAATCACAGTTGTCATTTAAAGGAGGATCTACAGCTAATCTTAACAGGCATCTAAAGGTGAAGCATCCAACTGTGCAGCTGACACAAAGGGAAACTGAACAAGCTTAGGAGCCTGGAACATCCAGCAGTACCAGCACTGGACAACCTGCTTCTATCTCACCTGCCACTACAAGCACTTCTCATACGACTGTCCCAAACGGACGACGACCAGGGCAGACCACTCTAATACATTTTGTGGCTCGGCCACTTGACCCACTAAGACAAAAGACAGTGGATGAGGACCTGGCAAGGATGATTGCATTGGATGTGCAACCTTTTTCTATTGTGGAGGACAGAGAATTCAAAGCATTTACAAAGGCCTTAAAACCCCTCCTATATATTGCCCAGCAGGCAAACCCTGTCAAAAACAATAATTCCAGAAATGTTTTCGAAGATTCATGAACAAATTATGAAAAAAAGTTGGGAAGGCATCAACAGTGTGCCTCACAACAGACTGCTGGACATCAAGGGCCACATGTGGCCACTTCGTTGAAAATTTTAAAACAGAGTCATGTCTGTTGGATTGTTTTCAATTTGCTGAAGGGCACACTGCGGATGATAGTGGAACATAACTGACAAAATAGTAACTTGTGTTACTGATAATGCTCACAACATAAGCCTGGCCATTCACAAAACCCCATAGAAGCATCTGCCATGCTTTGCCCATACAGTTAACTTGATTGTGAGGGGTGGACTCAGTGTAATCCAAAATATACTTAATAAGATTAAAACAAGTGTGGAGTATATGCACCGAAGCACAGTGGCAGCTGAAAAACTTAAAGCAACTCAGCAGCAGATGGGTTTGCCTGAGTTAAAACTGAAACAAGACTGTCCAAAACGATGGAACTCCACATTTTATATGTTATGGAGATTTCTTGGTAACAAAGATGCCATCATCACCACACTTGCATTGGCAAATGCTCGACTGGAAACTCTGACACAGGATGAGTGAAAAGAAATAGAAGAGGCCTGTGAGGCTTTAAGACCATTTGGAGAAGCCACTGTGGAAATAAGTGGTGAGAGGTATGCAACAATACTCTTAGAACAATAATTTTTATAACAGATCCAATTTCATTTAATTTTACTGTATTTTTAAAACATAATTTGCATTTTATAACATAAAAACTGTTTTGCAAACAGATTTTGCAGACTGTAAAATATAAAGATAAATTACAGTGTAAGTGGCATTGTTATTGCCACAGTAATGCAGGAAAATTAGGATTATTAATTATTATACTGCATTTATTATAATCAATTGTTGTTTTTGCTCACTATAGCTATATGACTGCCTCAAAGGTGATCCTGCTTTCACGGAGTCTCCAAAAAAATAAGCACAAGATACCTGAGATCAGGAGGGTTCAGAAAACTTATCATGGACATGCTTGAGACAATGCTTGATGAGTTTCCATCACCCTGCATCCCCCTGCGCATTTTGAAGTATTACATAATTACTGCAATATTCATCGTTCTGTTGATCTTTTCCTCTAGATACTTCGTAGTGAGCTCTACGGCTCAACCAGTTTTTCAATGTAGACATTCTCCTTTTTGTTTTCATATTGACAAACCCCTGAAGATGAGGCGTCCTGTTGTCTTCAGAGAGAACCTCTTTAACATGATGAGGCTCGTCAGCAGTCGGGTTTTTTATGGTGAAGCACCAATGTTTAACAGGTTGTTCGGGTAAACAACCCGAACAACTGGCCCCGCTCTTGTTGGGTTAATAACTTAGTACTCAGAAGCTAGATTGTTAACTGTATTTATTGAATGAACTAGGGCTGTGCGATATGGAGAAAAAATAAAAATAAAAAAAAAATATCGCGATTTCTTTGATCAATTTTGCGATTTCGATTATAATCACAATTTTGACACACACAGATATGCTTTACAGTCATAAATGCATTCAGGATGAATTTGAAACATATTTCCAAAAAAAAAAAACAATTAGAGCTTTATCAAAAAGTTGTAACGTCTCTAGAACAGACATAAGTCAAAATAATCACTATAGTAAAGGTGTAACAAAATTTCTAGACTTATGGCAAAAAATATATAAATAAATAAATCCTGTTTCCAGGGACTTTTTTTTTCTTTTTTGCCATACATTGTTCATAGAGCTCATTAATTGTAGCGGTGCCTCAGGTGTTGAAATAGATTTGTTATACATTATACAGGTTTCACACATAGGCCTACTCCGTTTGCAGTGCGTATACAGTATGTGTGTGCGGTGCAGAAGCATCAGCGAGAGCGCATTAATGTAACGCGAAAGCACATTAAATTAATATGCGAGCGCAAATCTCTCTGCTCGCACGCAGATTTCCTTTGCTTTGTCACAAAACCAGACGTGCTTGCTCAGATACACGCTGCTCTCGCCCGGAGAGAGTGCGCACACTTAAAACGTGTCTCCTCTCACTTAAACTGCGTCCTGTGCATTCACAACTCTCTCTATGCTCATGTGCTAGATATTAATTATTTTCGCACATTTTTATTTCTAGCCTTTTACTGCATGCAGTGTGAACGCTCTGATCCGTTAACATGGGCTCGGAAAAAAGGCGCATCACAGACAGTGTGTGAACCTGGAGTAATGTAGGCATATTCCCAGTCTGTTCTGTTCTCGCGCTAGGCACGTTGCATTCTGATTAGATCGGATAGCATACTGCGGGAGGTCAGGGCCACGGAAAATCGTGCTATAAAGTGATTTAGAAATCGTGCATGCTCAAATCGTGATTTTATGACGATTTCTATCACACAGCCCTAGAATGAACTGGCAATGAACAGAAAATAAATTGGGCTTATTTAATTATATATATATGAAATGATGTTATTATGACCTAGACATTTTACATATATTAACAATATTATTATTTATTTTAATAGTAATTGGCGGCCCACCTGCAATACTATCGCGACCCACTAGGGGGCTGCGGCCCACAGGTTGAAAACCACTGACCTACTATATAGTAGGGAAGTATGCCATTTCGGATGCAGCCACTCTGGGGGGACCGCTAGAATATTTTAAAATCACCAGTGAAAGGGTTAAATGGCTGGTTAGCATCCACTTGGGCATTTTGCAGCGCGCTTTCAGAGTTCCTGAACCCTCTCACTTCTTATTTCAGTGCATTTTTGTGTTCGTCAGATTTACATTTCTAAACTAGAAAACATACAAATTGCAAAACTATGCGCAGGCTATTCGCAAGAGGAGCGATTAGCATATCATGTTCATAGCAAGCATCAGTGAGTGGTGTGTGTTTTTAATGTGAGTATAGGTCGTTAAATAATAACATTTTTTATATGTGTAAAGTTTTTTGGTTATATGTATGATATACAGTACAAGGTATGTAAATGTACAAAAATAGGTATTTATACTATGCCTGTGAATAAACAAATCAGGATAGTGACAAGGGGCTGACAGCATACTTTTGATAGTTAGACTAAAAAAAAAAAAACCTAGAGAACAGATGGATAGCAAAACCCAAGCTCATATTCAACATCAGCATCATCTCATAACACCATAATAAAAAATAATCAACAAAATAAATTGTATGTATATATACACTCACCTAAAGGATTATTAGGAACACCTGTTCAATTTCTCATTAATGCAATTATCTAATCAACCAATCACATGGCAGTTGCTTCAGTGCATTTAGGGGTGTGGTCCTGGTCAAGACAATCTCCTGAACTCCAAACTGAATGTCTGAATGGGAAAGAAAGATGATTTAAGCAATTTTGAGCGTGGCATGGTTGTTGGTGTTCCTAATAATCCTTTAGGTGAGTGTATATAGTATATACATACAAATATTTCTTAAATATATACATGCATGTGTCTGTATTTATATATACAAAATAATTATACACACATACAGTACACATAATTATGTAAACACAAGCTTTTATTTTGGATGCCATTAATCGTTTTACAGTCCTACGAGCAAGGATGCAAACAACAACCATATAAGAATGCGTTTGTTATAACAAGCACTCTTGACAATTTGTGAATAAATTCCCTTACAATTAAATTTCGATGTTGAGGTGTAGGCTACATTTTCTTTGAAAAGTCTAATCCTTATACGTGCGGTTGGTTGAGGTTGAGGAAGGCAAATTAATTGTAGGTCCTAATATTAACTTAATAATACTAGCATTATAATAATTGTAGCGGACCCCGCTCTAATGATGTTCAAATTTGTTAATGTTTTATGAAGTTTATTGCTTCCGTTTCATCTCAGAAAATCACCATAAGAGGTCAACAAAGCACAAGAAGTGCGCATTAACAACAGCCCATTCCCTCTCTCCATTTTATTATCATCTGCTTACACAAATTACAAAAAAAACACTCATTACAACTAACAGTAAACAAATGTATACAAGACTTATGCCTTTTCAGTAGGTGCATAAACGTGCAAACTTTTATTTTAAAGAAAAATCTCCCTTTCATTTCACGTATCGCTCACTGTGAAAACCGTCAAATTAAGAGTCTCTCCTCAATAAGACAGATAAGAGGATTAATCACTATAAAGTCTGTTACAATAATAATAATTTTATAAATTAATGCGAAAACGAGCCAATTATCCAGATAAAGTCTTTGGTCATACACAGAACCATTGGGTGAAGTAGTTATAGACGTTTTATCATGAATAAAACACAGCTTTGTAACAAATTAGCTCAAAGTGAGATGTACATAATTAATCATAACGGGTTATTATTAACCACATTCATCTTCAGGAATTACTTGTAGCATTATAGCATTAATAGTACAATAAAATAATTTGTTCATCCGCAGGGCGGACAGTGTCTCTAGCCACGAAAAATAATTTTACTACTAATACATTGCTCCCAGAGCATGTAACGAAACCGGAACGTTAAAGTGACCTCGTTCTGTGAGCAGCAAACACAGACAACCAAGTGTGAATACATATGGATGTTTATTAAAGTGATACTCCACCGTTTTTTTCATATTAAACTATGTTAGTCCCTTAACTAAGACGAGTTGATACATACCTCTCTCGTCTCAGTGCGTGCACTAAATCGCTCTGTCTTGCGGCGAAACTTTGTTAGCACTTGGCTTAGCCCAGTTCATTCAATAGGGGCCAAGCAGAGAAGCTACCAAACACCTCCACGTTTTCCCTATTTAAATACATTTACTCGAGTAGTGTAACTCGACCTAGGACGGTGACACAAAACAAAACGTTGCGCTTTTCTAAGCGTGTAAAATGGATAACTATATTGTATGGCAGAATACCATAGCAAGTGCTCGGGAGCACTTTGACTTGGCCCAGTAATATCTTCACTCGTGAAAAGTTCAGTCAGTGTACTGTTTGAGTAAATTAATTACTCCGGGATATTGGTTTATTTGAACTCAGAGGGAGTGTCAGCCATGTTAAAAAAAGTTAACAGCTTAAGTCATTTGTGGATTAATGCTTATTGTTGACGCGAACCGTTTCAAACGATTCAGTTCGATTTGGTGAATTGGTTCAAGAAGATCCGGTTACATCGAGTGATTCGTTCGCGAACCGGATATCACTAAACTGCAGTGTTGTGAACGCGCTCACATCAGACCCGGGAGAGAAGTCAATGCTGAATAAAGTCGTAGTTTTTGCTATTTTTGGACGAAAATGTATTTTTCGATGCTTTAAAAAATTCTAACGGACCCTCTGATGTCACATGGACTACTTTGATGATGTTTTTATAACCTTTCTGGACGTGGACAGTATAACGTACATACATTTTTAATGGAGGGAACAGAAAGCTCTTGGCCTAAATCTAAAATATCTTATATTGTGTTCCGAAGATGAACGGAGGTCTCACGGGTTTGGAACGACATGAGGGTGAGTCATTAATGACATAATTTTCATTTTTGGGTGAACTACCCCTTTAAGCAGATGCTACAGCTGTTCAATATCAGAATCACTTTATTGTCACATCACTAACAGCACATGTGCCGTAGTAAGTGAAATTATTAAGAGTGTAGTCCAGACAGCGCAGAATACAACTTAACATAAAAGACAGTGTATCAGTTACAATTTTGCAATTTACAATTTTTAACAATGTATAGGTATACAATATACAGTATATGCTTAACATACGTACTTTAAAGGTTTACAGTGCCACATTACGCACCATGTAAACAATAATATATGAAATTACGACTTAAACATGTACATGTACAGAATACACAATGCAGTATGATGTGCATTGTTTTGACCAGTCAGAATCAAGGACCGGAACTAACCTTTTTGTTTATGTGTCAATAAATTCTGAAATTAAATCAGCTTTAATTTTCCAAAGTTTTGGGTGAATATTGATTTTTAATGGATGGACAGAAATCTTTCAGATTTCATTAACAATAACCTTATTTGTGTTTCAAAGATGAATGAATGACTTGTGTATTTATTCCAACATTGTAAGTGATTACAGAATTTACATTTTTGGGTGACCTAACTCCTTAATGCTCTGAACATTTTATTGCATAAAATAGCTTCTGGACCTACTCATAATATCTTTTTTTTTTTTTTTTTTTAGATGGAGAATTGTGATCCATGGTGGGATAGATGGGTACAGTAGGAAAATCATGTACCTGCATGCAAGTGACAACAATAGAGCCTTGACTGTTCTATATTCATTTGTTGGTGCTGTGCAACTCTTTGGGGTACCTGAAAGAGTGCGTAGTGATAAAGGTGGAGAGAATGTTGAGGTGGCACGCTTTATGCTTGAGCATCCAGATAGAGGATCAGGTATTTCTTGAATAGTGTAATTTTAGCAGTTTTAACACTTGTTTTTTCCTCTAATCATAATAAAACACAGCCCTATTTCATAATTGCTTAATTTTCTTTTCTCTTGTTTAGAAAGATTCATCACTGGACGCAGCGTGCATAATCAATGCATTGCGGGACTTTGGAGAGATGTTTGGTGCGCAGTGACAGTCAACTATCACTCTGCACTCCAACATCTCTCCAGCACCGGTGCTCTCGAATTTTGAGAGTTTTTTGGTGCTTTGTGGAGGTGTTTTGTGAGTATTCACTCCAACATCTCTCCAGCCCAGCTAATCACTCTGCACTCCAACATCTCTCCAGCACCGGTGCTCTATGGGAGGTCACCACAGCAATTATGGATTGAAGGGCAGTTACGGAACAGCAACCAAATTTGTGACCCACTGTCTGAACAGGTATGTTAATGAAGCTATTTTAAAATGTCAACGAAAAACAATAGTTCTGTAATATAACACACAACCTCTAGTGTGAAATTACCATGCAAGTAAACTTCAATTTGAAGAAACTGATCGCCTTAAACCATTAAAGTTAAAAAAAAAAGTAGTATTTGAGCTGTATTAGTAATGTATCATGGCTGTGAAATTAGCGAGTAGGCTATATATATATATATATATATATATATATATATATATATATATATACTACAGGATGGAAAAAATAAAAATTATATATATAGGTATTTTTTATCAATAAACTATTGTAATCAATAGTTATAGTTTTTTTTTGAATATAGTTGGGGTAGTGTATTTTAGCATCTAGTTGGCGGCCTGCAATATGTAGGTGTAAATAGCTATCTCCACACACAGCTCGCGCTGAAAAGCAATGCAATGCCAAACGCTGCTCATCCTGCATAGACGTCCTGCACTGTCACCGTCACTGTGAGTGAGTAACTGTTTACTTATAGCCTATATTTTTTATCAACCCTCAGGTGTCAACAAACGCACCGGCGCGTTTTGCTGGATTTTGTCAGTGTCACATAGCAGCATATTACATGTTATGTCCACTTACAGTCGAAACAAAACATTTTGCTTCTGTAAAATGAGGAAAATAAATAAGCTTTCTGCCTCTCCGTCTCTGTGAACTTTTTTTTTCTGGAGCACGTACGTCACGAAACTTAAATCTCGGCGAATGGTCAAACAGGCATAAACAATATAAACATTTTAGTATCTGTTATTAAAATATCTAATTCAAAACGAAAACAAATAGCCTATTCTCTGTTTATGTCTTCTGAAAAGATAGAGATGTCAGTTGTTCTCATGGCAACCTGTCTGCGATGTAAACAAGTGGGTCTCAAGTGCACGGTAGGAGATGGGGCCCCAATTGCAATGAACGGGGGGGGGGCCAGCTTGCCAAAGGTTGAGAACCCCTGTGCTAAATGATTAAATGATAAATATAATATGTATGTACGTTTGGAAACAGTATGATTCTTATAGGGCCAGATTTACTTAACAAAAGCAAATTAGGATGGGAGTAGCCTACTATAATCCCATAAAAGGGCGGATGGGAGTGTAAAGTTCTGTGGGTGATTTACTGACAATGCCCACATTAAAGAACACAGACAGATCATTTCCATAATGACCAACACAATCTACTAAGAGCAGCACAAATTAGCATCTGGTTTAAAGGAGACTGTATATATTTTTTTCTTTTTTCCCTCCTTCTAGAGATATTTAGAAGAACACAGTATTGACTGGGAGGGACCAACACCAGTGGATTGTGATGACATAATTGAAGTTCCCCCGCCACCTGAGAATCTACACAATGCTGTTTTCCAGTTTCTTCAGGGAAGAGTGGATCCACTTGGCACTAGCACTTGCTTTGGAGTTGACATTTTCCTGGAGGCATTAAGAGTTTCAAGGGAGCAATTTGATTAAAATTTCTAACATGCATAACTTTAAATGAGGGTTACCATAGCCTGGTCCCTCTAAACTAAATAATTGTTCTGTAGCAATTTCGCTGTTTATTCTAATAATCTGCAAATTAGTTTACTATTAGATTACTAGTTAGTATTTTATGGTCAAATTCATCTACCCAAAAAGATTAAAAATGTACCACTTTTCATTTCCGTAATTTGCTCTGGTATTTATTTTTTATTTTTTGGCATATAAAACCCATATGACACAAAGTCTTTATTAACACAGATTTAAACTCAACTTCTTTTTTTTTTTTTTTTTTTTTTTAACAGATTTTGATTTGTCTTTTTTATTTGAATTGTTTGTTTTATTAATATGTTGTTGAATTTTTTATAGATGTAAACTTTGATTTGACTATAGTAAAGATATTAAATAATTTAGCACCCAATACATATTAACACTTGAAAATAGTACTACATAGTTTACAGTTGTAACTGAAGAGATTCTATATAGTAATGTTCTATTTATTGAGCTAGAAGATTGTTGTGATAAGGAGATGGTTTTGCCTTTGAAAACATATCCTCCTCCAGCTTATGGCTACAGCTTGCTAGCCTACTGTATGACCACAACAGTGAAAGACCCAATGTTTTCAGGAGTGTATTTAGGAAATGGCTCATGGTGGTTGTTGTTCTTCTTCTTTACCTCTGTATAATAGACTACCTAATAAAGTGTTTTATAGCATAACCTGGAAATTGACATTTCTGCTGTTTTGTAAGCACAACCTGCTAGTGGATATTGAGGACAATCCGTTAGATCCATTTCTGCTGCAGCTGATGGCTCTGCTACTTTCTCTATTCTTTGAAGTTTGTTTTTCTGTTGACTACATCTAACCTCATTATTCTTTTTCTCTTCTCCGGGGATGGAACATGATTGAAGATTGAAGGAACGTAGTCAGGTGACAGGGTTGTCACTCTTTTTCCTTAAAACATAAGTACATAGAAATGACATCAGAATCAGCTTTATTGGCCAGGTTTGAGTAAACAAACAAGGAATTTGACTCTGATTAATCTTTGCTATAAAGTAGGCTAGGCTACAACACTCACTTAAAGAATAAAAACAGAGGACCGTAAGAAATATTACAAAAACTGTTAAGTGTACAGTATAAAAATAAAATAGAACTTACTATTTTACAAAAAATATACAAAAGAGAGGGAAACGACGCATAGCATAGACATGGAAGACGACATAGTAACGACAGAGGGAAACGACGCATAGCAACGACGCATAGCATAGACATGGAAGACGACATAGTAACGACAGAGGGAAACGACGCATAGCATAGACATGGAAGACGACATAGTAATGACAGAGGAAAACAACGCATAGCATAGACATGGAAGACGACACATAGTAACGACAGAGGGAAACGACGCATAGCATAGACATGGAAGATGACGCATAGTAACGACAGAGGGAAACGACGCATAGTAACGACGCATAGCATAGACATGGAAGATGACACATAGTAACGACAGAGGGAAACGACGCATAGCATAGACATGGAAGACGACACATAGTAACGACAGAGGGAAACGACGCATAGCATAGACATGGAAGATGACACATAATAACGACAGAGGGAAACGACGCATAGTAACGACGCATAGCATAGACATGGAAAACAACACATAGTAAAGACAGAGGGAAACGACGCATAGTAACGACGCATAGCATAGACATGGAAGATGACACATAGTAATGACAGAGGAAAACGACGCATAGCATAGACATGGAAGACGACACAGTAACGACAGAGGGAAACGACGCATAGCATAGACATGGAAGATGGCACATAGTAACGACAGAGGGAAACGACGCATAGCATAGACATGGAAGACGACACACATAGTAACGACAGAGGGAAACGACGCATAGCATAGACATGGAAGATGACACATAGTAACGACAGAGGGAAACGACGCATAGCATAGACATGGAAGACGGCACATAGTAACGACACAGAGGAAAACGACGCATAGCATAGACATGGAAGATGACGCATATTAACGACAGAGGGAACGATGCATAGTAACGACGCATAGCATAGACATGGAAGACGACACATAGTAACGACAGAGGGAAACGATGCATAGTAACGACGCATAGCATAGACATGGAAGACGACACATAGTAACGACAGAGGGAAACGACGCATAGCATAGACATGGAAGACGACACATAGTAACGACAGAGGGAAACGATGCATAGTAACGACGCATAGCATAGACATGGAAGATGACACATAGTAACGACAGAGGGAAACGACGCATAGCATAGACATGGAAGACGACACATAGTAACGACAGCGGGAAACGATGCATAGTAACGACGCATAGCATAGACATGGAAGACGACACATAGTAACGACAGAGGGAAACGATGCATAGTAACGACGCATAGCATAGACATGGAAGACGACACATAGTAACGACAGAGGGAAACGATGCATAGTAACGACGCATAGCATAGACATGGAAGATGACACATAGTAACGACAGAGGGAAACGATGCATAGTAACGACGCATAGCATAGACATGGAAGATGACGCATAGTAACGACAGAGGGAAACGACGCATAGCATAGACATGGAAGACGACACAGTAATGACAGAGGGAAAACGACGCATAGTAACGACGCATAGCATAGACATGGAAGATGACGCATAGTAATGACAGAGGGAAACGATGCATAGTAAAGACGCATAGCATAGACATGGAAGACGACACATAGTAACGACAGAGGGAAACGATGCATAGTAACGACGCATAGCATAGACATTTTTCTGTTGACTACATCTAACCTCATTATTCTTTTTCTCTTCTCCGGGGATGGAACATGATTGAAGATTGAAGGAACGTAGTCAGGTGACAGGGTTGTCACTCTTTTTCCTTAAAACATAAGTACATAGAAATGACATCAGAATCAGCTTTATTGGCCAGGTTTGAGTAAACAAACAAAGAATTTGACTCTGATTAATCTTTGCTATAAAATAGGCTAGGCTACAACACTCACTTAAAGAATAAAAACAGAGGACCGTAAGAAATATTACAAAAACTGTTAAGTGTACAGTATAAAAATAAAATAGAACTTACTATTTTACAAAAAATATACAAAAGAGAGGGAAACGACGCATAGCATAGACATGGAAGATGACACATAGTAACGACAGAGGGAAACGACGCATAGCATGTTAGGTTTGCATTGACATGGAAGACGACACAGTAACGACAGAGGGAAACGACGCATAGCATAGACATGGAAGACGACACATAGTAATGACAGAGGAAAACAACGCATAGCATAGACATGGAAGACGACACATAGTAACGACAGAGGGAAACGACGCATAGCATAGACATGGAAGATGGCACATAGTAACGACAGAGGGAAACGACGCATAGTAACGACGCATAGCATAGACATGGAAGATGACACAGTAACGACAGAGGGAAACGACGCATAGCATAGACATGGAAGACGACACATAGTAACGACAGAGGGAAACGACGCATAGCATAGACATGGAAGATGACACATAATAACGACAGAGGGAAACGACGCATAGTAACGACGCATAGCATAGACATGGAAAACAACACATAGTAAAGACAGAGGGAAACGACGCATAGTAACGACGCATACCATAGACATGGAAGATGACACATAGTAATGACAGAGGAAAACGACGCATAGCATAGACATGGAAGACGACACAGTAACGACAGAGGGAAACGACGCATAGCATAGACATGGAAGATGGCACATAGTAACGACAGAGGGAAACGACGCATAGCATAGACATGGAAGACGACACATAGTAACGACAGAGGAAAACGACGCATAGCATAGACATGGAAGATGACACATAGTAACGACAGAGGGAAACGACGCATAGCATAGACATGGAAGACGGCACATAGTAACGACAGAGGAAAACGACGCATAGCATAGACATGGAAGATGACGCATATTAACGACAGAGGGAAACGATGCATAGTAACGACGCATAGCATAGACATGGAAGACGACACATAGTAACGACAGAGGGAAACGATGCATAGTAACGACGCATAGCATAGACATGGAAGACGACACATAGTAACGACAGAGGGAAACGACGCATAGCATAGACATGGGAAGATGACACATAGTAACGACAGAGGGAAACGACGCATAGCAACGACGCATAGCATAGACATGGAAGACGACACATAGTAACGACAGAGGGAAACGACGCATAGCATAGACATGGAAGACGACACATAGTAACGACAGAGGGAAACGATGCATAGTAACGACGCATAGCATAGACATGGGAAGACGACACATAGTAATGACAGAGGGAAACAATGCATAGTAACGACGCATAGCATAGACATGGAAGACGACACATAGTAACGACAGAGGGAAACGATGCATAGTAACGACGTATAGCATAGACATGGAAGATGACACATAGTAACGACAGAGGGAAACGACGCATAGTAACGATGCATAGCATAGACATGGAAGATGACGCATAGTAACGACAGAGGGAAACGACGCATAGCATAGACATGGAAGACGACACAGTAATGACAGAGGAAAACGACGCATAGTAACGACGCATAGCATAGACATGGAAGATGACGCATAGTAACGACAGAGGGAAACGATGCATAGTAACGACGCATAGCATAGACATGGAAGACGACACATAGTAACGACAGAGGGAAACAACGCATAGCAACAACGCATAGCATAGACATGGAAGACGACACATAGTAATGACAGAGGAAAACAACGCATAGCAACGACGCATAGCATAGACATGGAAGACGACACATAGTAACGACAGAGGGAAACAATGCATAGTAACAACGCATAGCATAGACATGGAAGACGACACATAGTAACGACAGAGGGAAACGATGCATAGTAACGACGCATAGCATAGACATGGAAGACGACACATAGTAACGACAGAGGGAAACAATGCATAGTAACAACGCATAGCATAGACATGGAAGACGACACATAGTAACGACAGAGGGAAACGACGCATAGTAACGACGCATAGCATAGACATGGAAGACGACACATAGTAATGACAGAGGGAAACGATGCATAGTAACGACGCATAGCATAGACATGGAAGATGACACATAGTAACGACAGAGGGAATAGATGCATAGCATAGACATGGAAGACAACACATAGTAACGACAGAGGGAAACGACGCATAGTAACGACGCATAGCATAGACATGGAAGACGACACATAGTAACGACAGAGGGATACGACGCATAGTAACGACGTATAGCATAGACATGGAAGACGACACATAGTAACGACAGAGGGAAACGATGCATAGTAACGACGCATAGCATAGACATGGAAGACGACACATAGTAACGACAGAGGGAAACGACGCATAGCATAGACATGGAAGATGACACATAGTAACGACAGAGGGAAACAATGCATAGCATAGACATGGAAGACGACACATAGTAACGACAGAGGAAAACGATGCATAGTAACGACGCATAGCATAGACATGGAAGATGACGCATAGTAACGACAGAGGGAAACGACAGAGGGAAACGACGCATAGTAACGACGCATACCATAGACATGGAAGACAACACATAGTAACGACAGAGGGAAACGATGCATAGTAACGATGCATAGCATAGACATGGAAGACGACACGTAGTAACGACAGAGGGAAACGATGCATAGTAACGACGCATAGCATAGACATGGAAGATGACGCATAGTAACGACAGAGGGAAACGACAGAGGGAAACGACGCATAGTAACGACGCATAGCATAGACATGGAAGACGACACATAGTAACCGACAGAGGGAAAGGATGCATAGTAACGACGCATAGCATAGACATCTGAAGACGACACATAGTAACGACAGAGGGAAACGACGCATAGCAACGACGCATAGCATAGACATGGAAGACGACACATAGCAACGACAGAGGGAAACGACGCATAGCAACGACGCATAGCATAGACATGGAAGACAACACATAGTAACGACGCATAGCATAGACATGGAAGACAACACATAGTAAAGACAGAGGGAAACGACGGATAGCAACGACGCATAGCATAGACATGGAAGACGACACATAGTAACGACAGAAGAAAACGACACATAGTAACGACGCATACCATAGACATGGAAAACGATGCATAGCAACGACAGAATGAAAAAACACATAGTCATAACACATGCAGCATTGACACGCAAGACGACAAAGTCAAACGACAAGGACAGATGACAGGAGTAAGTTGAGACGACACATAGCATAGACAGACAGCATGTCGACATAATTTTGGCACAAATGGAACATCATAGCCTTGCTCACAAACTTCACTAGCCTGTGTTTTTGTACTTTGTTTGTATCTGGATGATACACCAAATATGCCAGGCTGTTCTTGTCATAACCTACAAAACGACCCTGGTCACACCTGGAATCAAATTTTCCCTTGTCCTGTTTGTACGTGTAGCATACAGATCCAAACTTTTGCATTTTTGACACATTAGGCTTCTTTTCTATAAGCGACTCATAAGAAGTCTGCCCTGTACGCCTGTTAAAACACCTGTTGCGTACCATTGCTGCTGTTTGTACTGCGTAGTGCCATAGCTGCTTTGGTAGTGCACTTTCAACTACCATGCACCTGCCCATCTCAAAAAGAAAACGCCAACCCCTCTCTGCAGTTCCGTTCTGGTGTGGGGAATACAGAGCTGATGTTTCATGTGTGATTTTGTTTTTCCTCAACAGTGCTTGAAAATCACTGCACGTAAACTCTGTTCTTTTGTCGGATCTGATGCACCTCACTTTCCCGTAAGGGGATACATCTGCTAGGAACTTTTCAGTAGCCTGTACGGTGTCACTTTTCCTCTTTAGGAAATATACGAACATTGCGCTAGAGTAATCGTCAGTGAATGACTGCACATATTTGTAACCGTCTATCAACTCTGTGGCTATTGGATCTGCAAGGTCTTTGTGTACCATCAGTAAAGGAGCCTTTGCTCTGGTATCATGGTCCCTATTTCTGGTTTGGGCAAACTTTCCCTGAATACACACCTCACACTCTTGTTCGGGTCTGCCTGTTTTACCCTTTATCTGCATACCTTCAACAACACCCTGCAACTTAAGAACATCGTCATAGTTCTAGTGGCCTAAAATCTCGTGCCATGTTTGTATGTCGTGACATGCATTACACTTATCATAAGATTCAGCTCCGGTATGCAAATAATACAATTTGCCATATACGTGCATGTTAAATCTGGTACCGTCTCTGGTTATCAGGGTGTCTTTTATCTTCTTTAAAGACAACCGTAGCCCCACTTGTGGTCGCTGCCTTCACTGAAAAGATGCTTTGGGGGTATGACGGTACAAACAAAGCTTCTTTCAGCACCACCTTGCGTTGCTGTCCTTTGCTGTCGATGAGGGAAACCTCAGCATTTCCCCTCCGCTGAGCAACTCCATTGCACAGAGTCTGCCAGCTCGACACTGTGCATTTCTGGCCTGAACTAATATTCTCTCAATATTTCCAGAGCTTTTCTTCCATTGTTGGGCGCATCCCTCATAACTAATGAGAGGCGTTTGTCATCTAACAGGAAAATCAATTCAACATATGTGTTAGCATTTTTCTTTGCATCCGCTGCTATCTCAGCTTCCGACTGTGGTTCTTTTAGCACTGTGTCCTTTAGCCCTGATAAAAGAAAATGTCCCAACATTTTGGTCTCCCAAAGTTCATACTTAGTCTCATCTCCGTCAAACGTTAGTCGAGGCAAACTGTACGTCCTCAGTTGTTCCGCCATGTCAGCACGCAGTCCGTCGCGACTTTCTAAACGGTGGAAAACAACAAACTTATCCTCCGAACAACTACTGGGCCCATAACCTGTTGAGTTGTGCTACACTCATAGTTTCAATTAGCCTTGCATTCGGAGGAAAAAGTGGACGATAGAGATGGATCATCTTTAGCCGTTCTTGGCATATTTATTTTTCTAGCTGCCGACACATCAATCTCACGGTCAAACAGCCTTCAGTAAGAGAGAACCGTAAATCAACTGGGACAAACATAACACAAACGCGTCTTCCGTAGCTTACACTTTAGTGTCCCCTTGTGGCATACACATATACATAACACAGAACAGTACAGCATTACATTAACATACAACTGAGGACATAATGAACATATTTTAACATATCCAGTAACACATCATTTTTAAGGACCAATTCTCACTATTAATTATTTGCTTATTAGCATGCATATTACTAACATATTGGCTGTTTATTAGTACTTATTAATGCCTTATTTTGCATGACCGTATTTTAGATCCCTTAATCCACCCTGTACCTAAACTTAACAACTAACTTACTATTAATAAGTAGCAAATTAGGACTTCGTTCAGAGAAAACTCTTAGTTAATAGTAAATGTGCATTCTCTATTCTGAAATGTTACCAAATATTGACCTTGAGGTATTGTTTTTTTCTTGTATATTATTTTAATGGCATATTGTTTTATATTATGCTCACTCTTTAGTGCACTTTGTAGTCCAATCTTTGTATGTGTAATGTTCATAGACACTAACAGTGATTTGTGTGTGTGTGTGTTTTTTTGTTGTTATTGTTATTAGCTTGTTAGAAATGGAGAAAGAGAGTAGCTTTGAGAAGCTGCCCTCTCTTCATTTGACTGGAGCAGCAGTTCAGGTCAGGGTAAGAAAGTGGAGGACCAGATTACTGCAGCCATTGGTGAGAGATGAGCTGAGGGTAAATCAAACAAACATTTGGCAATGTTTACTTGTTTCTGTTGATGTACTAGAGCATTGTACATCATAAACCCTACATAACTTTTAGCTAGATGTGAGTATCCACTGATAGAAACCTAATTTATAAATTAGTGTAATTTCTGTTTTCATGGTCATTCATTTTAAATCTCACCATTTTCAAGGTGTTGTGACATTCATCACAAACTTTATCAAGATTCAACTGAAGTTTGATCAAGACCATGATCAGATTTTTATTCCAGGATATGTTATATATATTTAAACAGATGAAACCAAGCAGACATCTCTTATCATTGGCCGAAAGAGAAACCAATGTTCTTTCAGCGATCAGTTGTACGACTCCCATCTGTAACAAATGATCCACTGAAGGCGAGTTGAAGTGAGAACCCAAGTGCAGTTTATTTAAAATATTTCAAACATCCAAACATAATCCAAACAGACGAATGATTGGGATTTGATGTGAGGACTTGAGTAGAAGTATATTTGATATAATAGAAAAAACAAAACACAGAGAGAGGGTTTTACATTTTTTAGATATAAAAAGAACAAAGGCAACATGAGGGCTATTTATAGCCAACAATACAGGTCACATGACAAGAACCAACCAATGAGAGACGGGACACATGACTAAGACAACCAATGAGAACATGACACAATGAACAGAGGAACCAATAGCAGGAATAAAAGAGGGCAAGGGAAGCTTGACACAAACAGCATAAATCAAAGTACAAAATAAAAGACATGAAAACAAGTCAAGCCAAGTCACCTTTATTTATATAGCACTTTAAACAAAACAGATTATGTCAAAGCAACTGAACAACATTAATTAGGAAAACAGTGTGTCAATAATGCAAAATGACAGTTAAAGGAAGTTCATCATTGAATTCAGTGATGTCATCATGCAGTTCAGTTCATTTTAAATAGTATCTGTGCAATCATTTGCAATCAAGTCAATGATATCACTGTAAATTAAGTGTCCCCAACTAAGCAAGCCAGAGGCGACAGCGGCAAGGAACCAAAACTCCATTGGTGACAGAATTGAGAAAAAACCTTGGGAGAAACTAGGCTCAGTCGGGGGGCCAGTTCTCCTCTGACCAGACGAAACCAGCAGTTCAATTCCAGGCTGCAGCAAAGTCAGATTGTGCAGAGGATTCAACTGGTTCCTGTGGTCTTGTCCCATTGGTCGTCTGAGACAAGGTCTTTACAGGGGATCTGTATCTGGGGCTCATCTAGTTGTCCTGGTCTCTGCTGACATTCAGGGCTGTAGAGATCCTTTCTAGGTGCTGATCCACCATCTGGGCTGGATACGTACTGGATCCGGGTGACTGCAGTGACCATCTGACCTGGATACAGACTGGATCTGGTAGCTATGGTAACGTCGGAATAAGAGAGAAACAGACTTATATTAGCGTAGATGCCATTCTTCTAACGATGTAGCAAGTACATTGGGTGTTATGGGAAGTGTTCCCGGTTCCAGTTTAACTAATTAATGCAGCCTAAAATCCTTTAACAGATTTGGATATTAGAAGCATTTTAGTGTGTTATGTGTAAGCCAGGTTAAAGAGATGGGTCTTTAATCTAGATTTAAACTGCAAGAGTGTGTCTGCCTCCTGAACAATGTTAGGTAGGTTATTCAAGAATTTAGGCGCGAAGTAGGAAAAGGATCTGCCGCCCGCAGTTGACTTTGATATTCTAGGTATTATCAAATTGCCAGAGTTTTAAGAACGCAGCGGATGTGGAGGACTATAATGTACAAGAAGAAGACAATTTGGCCATATACGTTCATGTTAAATCTGTACCGTCTCTGGTTGATCAGGGGTCGTTATCTTCTTTAAAAGACACCCATAGCCCCCATTGTGGTGCTGCCCCTCACTGAAAAGGATGCTTTGGGGTATGACGGTACAACAAAGTGTCTTCAGCACTGCCTTTGCGTTGCTGTCCCTTTGCTTTCGATGAGGGAACCTCAGCAGCATTATTCCCCTCCGCTGACAACTCCATTGCACCGAGTGCCGTCTGCCCGCTCGCACTGTGCGTTTCTGGCCTGACTAATATCTCTCATATTTCCACAGCTTTTCTCCATTGTTGGCTCATCCCTCATAACTAATGATAGGCGTTTGTCATCTACCAGAAATCAATTCAGCATATTGTCAGCATTTTTCTTGCTTCCGCTTCTATCTCAGCTCCGACTGGCGGTTTCTTTTAGCACTGTTCCTTTAGCCCTGATAACAGAAAATGTCCCAACTTTTTGGTCTCCCAAAGTTTCATACTTCGTCTCATGCTCCGTCAAACGTCAGTTCCGAGGCAAACTGGTACGTCTCAGTTGTTCCGCCATCTCACACGCGGTCCGTCGCAATTTCTAACGGTGGAAAACAACAAACTGATTCCGCCGAACACTACTGGCCCATACCTGTTGAGTTGGTGATACCTCCATAGTTTCAATTACCTTGCCTTCGGAGGCAAAATGACGAGAGATGATCACGTTACTGGTCTTGGCATAGTTATTTTTCTAGCTGCCGACACAAGTCTCACGGTCAAACAGCCTTCAGTAGAGAGAAAACCGTAAATCAACTGGGACAAAACATAATGCAACGCGTCTTCTGTAGCTTACACTTTGTGCCCCCTTGGGAATACACAGACATAACACAGAACAGTACAGCAGGACTTAACATACAACTGAGGACTAGAACTATTGACATATCCAGTAACACCTTATTTTAAAAGGACCATTCTCGCTATTAATTATTTTGCTTATTAGCATGCAATTATAACATAATGGCTGTTTATTAGTCTTATTAATGCCGTATCTGCATGACCGTATTTTAGTCCTTAATCCACCCCATACCTAAACTGTAAAACTACCTTACTATGAATATCACAAAGTAGGACTTTGTTCAGAGAAAACTCTTAGTTAATAGTAAATGTGCATTCTCTATTCTGAAATGTTACCAAATATCCTTTTTTTGTTTCCCCCCTCTTTAGATAATATTTCTCTGCAGTCCATTGAGGATCACGATTTCCAGGAACCACCTTTCAGTAATTTTGAAGTCCTTCCTCCTGAAGACCAGGAGGCTCAAACCTCTCCAGCTTACAAATGGAAACACTTGGAGAGTGACCTTGAGGTATTGTCATTTTCTTACATTATGTAACTGGCAAATTGTTTTGTCTCACCATTTCAAGACATCTTAGTGTATATTATGCTCACTCTTTAGTGCACTTTGTAGTCCAATCTTTGTATGTGTAATGTTCATAGACACTAACAGTGATTTGTGTGTGTGTTTTTTTTTTTTTTGTTATTGTTATTAGCTTGTTAGAAATGGAGAAAAGAGAGTAGTTTGAGAAGCTGCCTCACTTCATTTGACTGGAGCAGCAGTTCAGGTCAGGGTCAGAAAGTAGAGGACCAGATTACTGCAGCCATTGGTGAGAGATGAGCTGATGGTAAATCAAACAAACATTTGGCAATGTTTACTTGTTTCTGTTGATGTACTAGAGCATTGTACATCATAAACCCCTACATAACTTTTAGCTAGATGTGAGTATCCATGATAGAAACCTAATTTATAAATTAGTGTAATTTCTGTTTTCATGGTCATTCATTTTAAATCTCACCATTTTCAAGGTGTTGTGACTTTCATCACAAACTTTATCAATATTCAACAGAAGTTTGATCAAAACCATGATCAGATTTTTATTCCAGGATATGTTATATATATTTAAACAGATGAAACCAAGCAGACATCTCTTATCATTGGCCGAAAGAGAAACCAATGTTCTTTCAGCGACATCATTGTAATGACCCCATCTGTAACAAATGGTCCCCTTCTGAAGGCGAGCTGAAGTGAGAACCCAAGTGCAGTTTATCCATTCAAAATAATCCAAACATCCCTACATAATCCAAAAAAACGAAGACTTGGCATAACAGAAACAACTCACCGACAGCAGGTTATACATTTTAAAGCTAAACAAAGAACAAAGGCAACATGAGGGCTATTTATAGCAAACAATACTGGTCACATGACAAGAACCAACCAATGAGAGACGGGACACATGACTAAGACAACCAATGAGAACATGACACAATGAACAGAGGGAACCAATAGCAGGAATAAAAGAGGGCAAGGGAAGCTTGACAAACAAACAGCATAAATCAAATTACAAAATAAAAGACATGAAAATAAGTCAAGTCAATACCTTTATTTATATCCAGCACTTTAAACAAAAAACAGACAGTCAAAGCAACCGAACAACACACTAGGGAAAAACAGTATGTCAATAATGCAAATGACAGCTAAAGGAAGTTCATCATTGAATTCCAGTGATGTCATCATGTAGCTCAGTTCAGTTTAAATAGTATCTCTGCAATCATTTGCAATCAAGTCCATTGGTGACAGAATGGAGAAAAAAACCCATTGGGAGAAAAACCTTGGGAGAAACCAGGCTCAGCTGGGGGGCCAGTTCTCCTTCTGGACCAGACGAAAACCAGCAGTTCACCTCCAGGCTGCAGCAAAAGTCAGATTGTGCAGAAGAATCATCTGGTTCCTGTGGTCTTGTCCCGTGGTTGTCTGAGACAAGGTCTTTACAGGGGATCTGTCTCTGGGGGCTCATCTAGTTGTCCTGGTCTCCGCTGCCTTTCAGGGCTGTAGAGGTCCTTTCTAGGTGCTGATCCACCATCTGGGCTGGATACATACTGGATCAGGGGTGACTGCAGTGACCATCTGACTTGGATACAGACTGGATCTGGTGGCTACAGGCTTTATAAGTAATAAGCATGATTTTAAAATCTATACAATGTTTGATAGGGAGCCAATGCAGTGTTGACAGAACCGGGCTAATATGCTCATACTTCCTGGTTATAGTAAGAACTCTAGCTGCTGTATTTTGGACTAGCTGGAGTTTGTATATTAAGTGTGCAGAACAACCACCCAATAAAGCATTACAATAATCTAACCTTGAGGTCATAAACACATGGATTAACATTTCTGCATTTGACATTGAGAGCATAGGCCGTAATTTAGATATATTTTTGAGATGGAAAAATTAAGTTTTACAAATGCTAGAAACGTGGCTTTCTAAGGAAAGATTGCTATCAAATAGCACACCTAGATTCCTAACCTTCAAGTGTTAGACAGCGTTCTAGGTTATTACATGCAGAGTTTTTAGGTCCTATAATTAACACCTCTGTTTTTTTCAGAATTTAGCAGTAAGAAATTACTCGTCCTCCAGTTTTTTATATCGACTATGCATACTGTTAGTTTTTCAAATTGGTATGTTTCGCCAGGCCGCGAAGAAATATAGAGCTGAGTATCATCAGCATAACGTGAAAGCTAACACCGTGTTTCCTGATGATATCTCCCAAGGGTAACATGTAAAGCGTGAAGAGTAATGGCCCTAGTACTGAGCCTTGAGGTACTCCATACTGCACTTGTGATCGAAATGATACCTCTTCATTTACTGGTACAAATTGAGGGTGTCGAATGCAGCACTAATATCCAATAGCACTAATAGAGAGATACAACCACGATCAGATGATAAGAGCAGGCCATTTGTAACTCTAAGGAAAACAGTCTCAGTACTATGATACGTTCTAAATCCTGACTGGAAATATTCACAGATATCATTTTTCTCTAAGAAGGAATATAATTGTGAGGATACTATCTTTTCTAGTATTTTGGACAGAAAAGGGAGATTTGAGATCGGTCTATAATTAACTAGTTCTTTGGGGTCAAGTTGTGGGTTTTGAGAGGATTAATAACAGCCAGTTTGAAGGTTTTGGGGACATATCCTAATGACAATGAGGAATTCATAATAGTCAGAAGAGGATCTATGACTTCTGGAGAGCACCTCTTTTAGGAGCTTAGATGGAATAGGGTCTAACATACATGTTGTTGGTTTAGATGATTTAACAAGGTTATACAATTCTTCCTCTCCTATAGTAGAGAACGAGTGGAACTGTTCCTCAGGGGATCTATAGTGCACTGTCTGATGCGATACTGTAGCTGACGACTGCATGGTTACAATTTTATCTCTAATAGTATCAATCTTAGAAGTAAAGTAGTTCATAAAGTCATTACTGCTGTGATGTTTGGAAATCTCAACACTTGTTGATGCTTTATTTTTCATTAATTTAGCCACTGTATTGAATAAATACCTGGGGTTATGTTTGTTTTCTTCTAAAAGAGACGAAAAGTAATCAGATCTAGCAGTTTTTAATGCTTTTCTGTAGGATAGGTTACTTTCCCACCAAGCAATACGAAATACCTCTAGTTTTGTTATCTCCAGCTGCGCTCCATTCTCCAGGCTGCTCTCTTTAGGGTGCGAGTGTTCTCATTATACCATGGTGTCAGACTGTTTTCCTTAACCTTCCTTAAGCGTAAAGGAGCAACTGTATTTATAATGCTAGAAAAGAGAGAGTCCATAGTTTCTGTTACATCATCAAGTTGTTCTGAGGTTTTGGATATGCTAAGGAATTGGGATACATCAGGAAGATTACTTACAAAGCAGTCTTTTGTGGTAGAAGTGATGGTTCTACCATACTTGTAACAAGAAGTAGAATTTACAGTTTTAGCTATGTGAAGTTTGCACAAAACTAAATAATGATCTGAGATATCATCGTTTGGCTGCATAATTTCAACACCATCAACATCAATTTCATGTGACAGTATTAAATCTAGAGTTTGATTCGACAATGAGTAGGTCCTGAGACGTGTTGTCTAACCCCAATAGAGTTCAGAATGTCTATAAATGCTGATCCCAATGCATCTTTTTCATTGTCAACATGGATATTAAAATCACCAACAATTAAATACTGAGAACATTGTTTATAAATTGAAGCAACAATTTATACCTTTACCTTTTGGACGCAGCTCATGTTTATAACAATAATCTTGGGGGGTAGACTCATTTAAAATAATGTAATCATAAGGTTTTAGCCAGGTTTCTGTCAAACAGAGCACATCTAGGTTATGATCATTGATCAAATCATATACAAAAAGTGCTTTCGTAGAAAGGGACCTGATATTAAATAAGCCAAGCTTTATCATTTGTTTATCCTTATTGCATCTGTTTTTTTATTTGTTGAACCTCAATTAATTGTTACTCTTAAATTGGGTTTTAAAGAGGTGGCGTGTTTTGACCCCGCTATGACCGCTACTCACAGTCACCCAGTTGCCCTACTGCAGGACGCTGGACAGTGCTGCTTACCGGAAAACGAACAATGTACAGGGACTCCCTGAGCTAGTCGCCCATCCAAAGCCTGTATTTAGAGCCCTCACATTCCTACTGATCCTCAATTAAAGTCTGTGCATGCATGTCTCTAATTCTAAAATTCTTCTCTGTTCAGCCTAACTAATTCCCTGCATTTATCACATGTGAATCCCTCGTCGTCCGACAGAGAGGAGATAAACTATACATGTGGCAATGGTGCAAATAACAAACGCAGGAGAAAGCCATCACTCACTGTGATTGATGAATGATTCTTACCCAGAGTTGTTTTGATGAACCTGTGAAAAAAAATGGAGTGAGAGAGAAAAGAAACGGAGCGAGAGAGGAGAGGAGAGGAGAAAAGAAGACAGCGATAGGCACGAATGGAAACACTAATGATAAGCTAACGAATGCTAACGCGATGCAGGTGTGCTGCACTCGCGGATTTAGAATAAATAAAAATGCCGAACGATCAAATTAATCAGATTAGATTGATAGATAATATCAGAAATTATGGTGGGAATTAAGTTGATATTTTATCACTTTAAACAAGAGAGAGTGATAGTAAGATAGAGATTCTACAGAAAAACAAAGCTACACAGAGCTACGATCACAAACCAGCAGGAATAATACTCAAAATAACAACAGGAGACAAACCCCAGAACCTCACGTTATAGTATAATAGTATAGTGATTCTATAATGCTGCTGAGAACAATCTGCCCGTTGGTGCTGGTGAAGAGCATGAGATGCCAATGAGAAAGAAAAGGAGGACAGAGAGTTTTGAGAAGCTGCTGTCTCTTAAATCCATTAAATGATATATGAGAGATAAAGTTGAAATTTGAGAAGCTGCTGTCTCTTAAATCCATTAAATGATATATGAGAGATAAAGTTGAAAGTAAACGTTTTAAACGTAAGTGTCCTTAACTGATTAATTTTTCGTAAATCTTTCAAAACAATATAGAAACAATAGACGCTTTAGAAAGAAGAGTTTTATTTGTCTTTTTGTTTTTTTATTTTTTGTTAATATTATATGAATATTGGTTTTGGTTTGTTTTAGTTTTAATTTTTCGTTTTAGTGTAGTGAAAAATTGTAATTGTTATTAGTATGAGATTTTAATTTTTTATTTTTTTTTGTTTTAATCTAGAAGGCATCTAGAGGAACCTCATTCCAGCATGATCTTGAAGACCCTCTACTCCTGCAGATCAGCAGGATTCAAAGCCCTCAGCTTCGGTCACATTCCAGTCAGTACAGCATCAGCTCACAACAGCCATGAGGTTGGACTTGGACAACAGCAGCGTGTTAAGTTTACTGCCCCAAACATTTACACACATATACTGCTCAATGTATTGACTACTTTCATTGTCATTCTATAATGTGAATCTTTTACATTCTGAGCTGGTATGAAATCGTGCAAAAATGCTTGGTGAGGGTATGAGGAGATTTCGGCGATGTATATGTCAGGAAACGCGTGGAGATTTGTCCCGTTGAGGCCTAATGTCATCGGCCTTCTTACAATATTTAACACCTCCATCATTTTGTCTCACTATTTCCATTATAAGGTTATCTCCGCAGGTATATTAGTGACCTCACTTGCCGTGTTTGCCTAAAATCGCAATAAATGTTTTTTTGTTGTTCAGGTGGGCAGTGAAAATTACCCAACAAGCCAAGGAACATGAAACTACATCTATGTTTAAGTAGGCTACACTCAACCGCGCCCAACCATGCTGCACAACATTTTTTGTCCAAGACTGGACTAAAGTACCTTACTTGAAAAAACAGACTCCATCTAACAATGATCTTTCTTCAGGCCTGGTCATCCTGCACCTCTTCCATTACAGGCTGGCTTTTAACTCCTTGTTAATTAAGAGTCCAGAGTTACTGAGATCAATCAGCTGCTGGACTGGCAGGACCAGCTTGAATGTTACATCATGGTCTCAGGACCCCCCATGCTAAGATGTGTACGAATAATATACCATGCTTCAGGGAGGCTTCGTGAGCGGAGGTCACAGCACAGTTTTATCATGGCACAGGCAACACAGGCCACTCACAGTGCTGTCAATGAGGAGTATTTCCAACGGGACATAAAGATGGAGAAACCTTCTGATCAACCCAGAACGATCGAGGTCAAACTGATGACGCTTGTGTGTAGGGATCTCCTGCAAGACTCTGGCTATGAGCAATGTTGTGGTATGTATCATGCATCACACCTTTAGTTTGGGACTTAACTTCGAGTAAAGAGTTTAATTGGTATCCTGTAAACCATATCTCGCTTTTGAACTGAATATCTGATAACACCGGATCTTTTTTTTTACAGTGAAAATTTGTAGTATTTTAAGCTTACGTCAAAGCAAAATCTCATTCCTTCGGGCACATCAGAGTACTGCCCACCTGAGTACTACGTGGACAAACAGTACCATAGGAAACCAACTATTGTATGGTCTCTGGGAATGCTCTTGTTTTTGTTGGTCAAAGACAGAGCTGACTGGTTACAGCGTCTGGTTGAACAGTAAGATGCCATTCATCACAACAAAGAAGACCAACTGTAAATGAAATCATGCAAAACAAGGAAACAGAGGAACAGGTAAAACACTTAGGCCAAGTAGCTATATAAAAGATGGATAATACAGAAATTGTACTTTTTTTCTGATTGTACAGTGTAGAATGGTCAGATCTTACAGCTTAATACAAAGAGAGCAGTTTATGGTAATAATCTGACTCTCTCATCTCTTCCTCTCTGTAGCCAAATTTATTTTCTAATTATAATGTATGTAGGCAATAACCCTGATTTCAGTATACTTTATTTTTTGCTGCAGGTCACCAAACAGCCACGGACGCCTCAGAGGTTCCTCCATTTGCCGTCACACAGTTGTCAGTCTCAGCTGCTCCATCAGTTTAGTGCCTGCTGTCTGCTGGTCTCTCAATGACTTAGCATGCCAAACCCTGGTAGCATCTGGTGCCTTGGTTTGAGCCAGTAATATTTGTGTCTGGCAGTATTACTTGCATATATGGTGACCCCTTATATAAATGTAGTGTAAATGGTATTTTAAAAATGTTGTTATTTTTGTCTCCAGTTACAATAGCTATTTGCCACCATCTTTGTTTAAATGAAAATGTAGTCAGAGTATACGGAAACTACAGAATACATAGAAGTCTTCATTTTAAAATAAAGTTTTGTTTTTGGTAACACTTTACATTAAGGTTCCTTTTATGAAGGGTTTATAAAGATGTTCATAAGTGACCAATAACTCATTTACAATCATGTCATAAGAAGTTATAAATGCATGAATACTGAATACATTTCATTAGCTCTGTACTTGTACTCTGCATAATGACAATAAAGTTGAATCTAATCTAATCTAATCTAATGAATAAAAAGGGTGATTTTAATGCAATACTTGCCAAATAGTGAGATATTTTTTTAACTCAACATGTTATAGATGCTTAATAAATATATTTATATAAAATTATATCTCAAAAGCAGATTCAGATTTATTTCATGATGCAGCAAATATTAACATTGTATAGTGAGACTGAAGGGTGTTGTATTTGTTTTTTCTCTTTATAAGAATCGTGTCTTTTCTTACAATGTTTCTTACCAGAATCTATTCTGTATAGTTCAATTTAGGAGGGAGGACAGGGGCTCAGGAGGATGACGAGGATAATACATGTTAACCATGAGTCGCTCTCCACTTTACTCCGTGAAATCCTGATTTATAATCATGACATCGTCTGATAAAATCAACATGCATCTACACTAAAGAGTGGGGCTATGTGGTGGTTTTAGATATATTGGCTTGGTTTCAACACAGGACACGGGCTTAGGTTAAACCAGGAATAGGCAATAGTTCACTTAGGATATTTAAGTAGTTTTTATAACCATGCCTTATGAAAAAACAATACTGGTGTGCATCTTGAGACAAAACAAAGGCACTGACATTTTAAGACATTTTCAGTTGAAACAGCTTAGACTTACATTTTAGTCTGGGATTAGGCCTAAGCCTTGTTTGTGAAACCGTGGGATTAATTTTCTGCCTTATGCAGTGCACTGCCTGCGTCTGAGTAACAAACTATGTGCCATATTAACAGACGTAAACTATGCTCATATTTATGATTCCATCAGCCAGTAAGCGACAGGCGCTTGGAAACGCTGTTTTGTACTCATTTACTGATGAGTCTGCTGTGGTACAGCCCACTGAATGTGCTGCTTCTCTGCCATTCACTGCACAGAACAGACACTGAGAGAGGCGACACTGCGCCGGGAGAGTCAGACAACAACATCTTCCAACTGTGGATATTGTGGATATGTTCTTCTGTGTCATGTCCTACTAGTTCTGCAGCTTCAGTTTCAGAACTTTCAATGTCTATCCATCTTTACTGTCACGCTTAGTAACACATACAGCTGTGCCCTCACCACAGAGCAACAGTGAAAACGGACCCCTCTCATACAGTGTCACATTCAGAATGTTAAGCGACATATTGTGGTATTTTAAAAATTCTTACAATAACAGAAATAAACACTGGTTTTTATTCCGGGACTTGGAGGATAGAGGCAGAGACAAGGGATTCTCCAGCCATGACACCGAAGGGGACTGGCAGACTCGCAGAGAACCCGCAATACTGAAGTAAAGTAAAATTTTATTTATATAGCACTTTTAAAGCTACAATGCACAAAAAGCTTTACATAATATAAAAACAGTCATAAAATACATTTATGAAGTGCTATACACAATATCTGATGAAGCAAAAAGATCAAACCCCAAATTACACACACAAAAAAAAAAAATCACAAAATATTAAAAGCACATCTATACAAGTATGTTTTCAATCGACATTTAAAAACAGACACATATTCAGATTCATATCCACTGGTAAACTATTCCATAGTTTGGGAGCCCTCACTGCAAATGCCCTATCTCCTTTTGTTTTATATCTAGTTCTTGTAACTGCAAGCAATTTATTAAAAGAAAATCTAAGACATCTCCCCATTCCACATGGTCTCGAAAGCTCATCTTAATTCAAAAGTGGCAAGCCTTTTAAAGCTTTATATGTCAATAAAAGATCTTAAAAATCAATCCTAAAAATAAACAGGTTAACAAATGTAAAGAAGCCTAAAACAGGTGTAATATGATGAAATAACTTTGTGTCAATACATCTGGCTGCAGCATTCTACACTAATTGTAAATGCAATAAATTATGCTTAATTCAAAGAAGAAAACAAGGCATTACAATAGTCAAGAAGAAATAAAAGCATTAAGCTTCTCTGTATCATTAAAATAAAAAAATAAAAAAACATCTGACCTAATTTATTAATAATTAACCTTAATTAATAATTGACCTTAATATTTCTTAACTGATAAAAACAAGACTGAACCAACTTCTTGATGGGTACGCCGACCTCATACATCATCTGCCCGGAACTGCTTCCGTGTACAACAGTGAGTGCAAGCTAGATTAAAATGATTATTACGTTTTGAATATAGATATTTTTCTTACAAAAATGCATCGATTTGCTACAGGAGGCCTTTGTGCACCTCCCGGAGCTGTGTGAGGCACTTTTTGTTATGAATGGATGCGCTTTATTTCACTTCTTTTGGACTGATGCACTGCAACACCTGCTGACTGCCATTAAACAGCTTAAAAGATCAAAGACAATTTTTTATAATTTTTAATAAAATAACAATATTTAAATAAGGACAACTGCAGACAAATTCTTACGGGTTTCACTTTATTTTGATGGTCCCTTTTACACATTCTGTTGACTAAGTAACGTTGCACCTACATGTCTTCTTACTCTCATGAGAGTATTAGTAGAGTATTAGTAGACTGGTAGGGTTAGGGTTGGAATAAGTTGACATGTACTTGCAAAGTTACTTATAGTCAGTAGAATGTCTGTTGGGAGACCATGGCAATAAAGAGTTAACTAATACTCTGATGAGAGTTAGTAGACATGTAGGTGCAACATTACTTATTGTCAACATAATGTTCAAAAGGGACCATCAAAATAAAGTGTTACCTTCTTACACTGCTAAGATTATGTTAGGCAGAAGGACCTTCATCTGCATGTGAATTTCCAGGCATATTCTGTGAAAGGATGATGATAATTTTTTTACTCTCATGTATAAAAGGGACATGCATTAAATGGTATTCATGATACCTTTTAAAAGTACAGAAGGTGGCCAACCAGAATGTGCTTTTTACCACCATGGGTGCTGCCACATCTGCAAAATGCATTTGCAGCGTTTGAACGCTGAGTGGAGCTTTAACCACAAGTTATCAAGCAAATGCTTCAAAGTGCATTTTCACAAATAGCCTTCAGCTTTGCCTCGCCAATGTTACATTTGATGCTGTAGTCGGCAGAAAATGAAAGAAAAACACTGTAGGCCTAGATTAAATATTTCATATTTACCAATGCAAATTTAGTACTTATGATGTTATGTGCATTTCTCATTTAGAACAAATTCAAGCAGGATAAATGTCAAGTCTATGAGCCTGTACTTACATTTACACTAAGCTAAGTATTATACCATATATATTTGAAACATTTAAACAGGGGTGTGCAGCATTATTTATATAATATAAATCATGTGTTATATTACCTTAAAGAAATGGTGGTTTACTTTACATCTGAGCATAAAAAGCGGTAGCCTATTTCAGGCTAGGCTACATACATGGATTCTAAATGCCAATATTCTTACATTACTTTATAATTTGTAATAATTGAATTTATATATTAAAATTCCTTTAATAAAATATGCATTTTTGTCACACACATACTTTGATATTTTTTACCTGTCTTTTACTTTGACAAAGAACTATGTGGAGAAAAGATATTTGATAAATGATTATAGTCAGATCAAATAATTGTAATATCACTTCTGCTACAGTTAATTTTAAGATCTCATCTAAATAATCATTATTAATTATAACCAGTTATAATTAATTATAAATATATCCCTTTTTAGCTAATTTGCTACAGCGGTAAGTATATTAAAATACCTTTAAGTAGCCTACTGTGGTTCTCAATTCCTGTCCTTGTGCCCCTAAAGTAGATTAAGCAGATTGCTTAATGTTTTAAAATTATGAAATCATAAATCAGGGAAAACAAGGTTAATCTCTTTAAATTAAAGGGATCATATGATGAAATTTAAATTTAAAATGAAGATCTGTAAAGTTGCAAAGACTAAAGTCTCAAATCCAAAGAGATATTCTTTATAAAAGTTAAGAGTCAACCACTCCTACCTAAAACAGCTCATTCTAACACGCCCCCACGTGGGAAGATTTGCATAACACCACCCTAATGTTCACGTAAAGAAAGAAGGCATAACTTTTATTCTGTATGTTTCGTTGTGAAAACGAAACTACTTTGTTTGGTCTTCCAAAAAAGGCCACAACTAGAAATCAATGGTTAAGTTATATTTACAACACTGTTCCGGAACAGTTCAACCCAAATATTCAGATGTGTGCAGCGAGGACTGTTTCCTGTGAGAGTAGCCTACAATGCCGGTGTCTGTTTCTATAAAGTGGGGCAGTTCCAACTTTGCAAGGACAGGCTGGCGCTTCTGACTCACAGTGTGTAAGTATGTTTTTATATTTAAATAATTTGCCACTTATGATTAAAACGTGTATTTTGAGCAGTGTAGAGTAGCGTTTGTTGTTTGTCGTTTCTCCAAACATGGTTTTATGTTGACGCAGCGCGTTATGCAACATAATGTGTAAAAAGACAGTATAAGTCATTATAATTAGTAAATATGTACCCACTGGATGCAACAAATGTCGGTCAATCACAACGCACTGGATAGCTAGCCAATCAGCGTACACTTCGCTTTTCAGAATGATGAGCTTTGTAAAAATCGACACGTTTCAGAAAGACTGGGCATAGAGGAGCAACAATAATGTACAATATGTGTAAAATAATGTTTTTTTTTTGTTTTTTTTTTTACCTTGAACCACATAAACACATTGCATTACACCAAATACACAAAATAATGTTCTTCTTAGCAACAGAATATGACTCCTTTAATATTTAATATAATTTAAGATGAGTTTGATATAATGTAACTTTTACTTTCGGCCCATGGACTGCAGTCATGTTTGATTTTGACCCTTCATTGTAAAAAGTCTGACCTTAAAAAAAAAAAAACAATCTCTGACTTAAATGTTTGCAATAATACACTACACTGAGGACGATGAATGATAAGGTTGTTTCGCACCACTAAGTTCTAGCAGGGTCGTTCCAAGAGAACCAATTAACCCCTGCGGTGCGAACACAACAAAATGTGGGAAATTTAGCAATTGTTCTAGGAACTATGAACAGGTTCCTCTGGTGCGAAAGCGCCTGTTGTCAAACATTTGGATTTCTTGATTGTAATAATATTGCCCTGTAAATAAAAAGCAACTTTTAATATTCATGATAATAATTATTAATATATAATATAATAGAAGTATTTAAAGAATTGTAATTATTAAAGTACCTGCCAAAAGTTTGTACATTACATTTATTGATGCCCAGTGAAGCCAGTGGAATGACAGGCCACGGTGAAGACGAGGGAGCTAGGCCGAGCGGAGTGCCTGACAGAAACCAGCGGAGACAGGGCTGAGGAACTGGCTGGCATAAGGGGAGGCTGGGTGGGAGCTTAAGAAGTCACAGGGAGCTTAGGAGGCACAGGAGAGCTGGACAGAACCAGCGGAGACTTAGCAGACATTAGTGTAGCAAATTAGCTCAAAATGGAAATATAAATAATTACTCAATGTTAATAATGAATAATTAGATCAGCATTAAGATTAGTAAAAACAATTTTACAATCACTTTATCTGTTTATCAACCCACTGTATAGTAATATCTTTTATCAGTTCAAAGAAATATTATTCTCCTTGCCAAGAAGGATAACTTTCTCACTGTTAATACGAAACAGCGTAAGACCATGTAACGATGTTTACCACAGAGACAGTCAAGAGTGTATATAAATAAGTTTAATAAATGTGACTTAGTACAATACAGCTAAATTAAGGATATATATATATATATATAATATATTATATATATATATGTAAGACTACAAAAGGTAATGGTGCGAGAGAGAGGGAGACACAGAATGACAAACTTTACACATTCCCAACCTTATAAGAGCCAGCACGGAAAACACATCACCTTTTTAAAAAGGGGCTAAACTTACAGTACATCTAACGGTTACTAGAAGGATTACTTGCATTAGTTTTGATGCGTAATGAGAGTCTGAAATGTTGGGAAAGGCTGAGTTCAGTGTAGCATGCTGTCCCTTGGGTCTTCTGGGAGAAGTTGGTCCGTAAGTAATTCGAAGTTATTAAAATGCCAAGGCAGGAGAAAACTCTGTGAAGGAGAAGAGTCTGTGAGGGAGGAGAAGGACAAGGACTGGCTGGCAGCGTGTTGTGGATGTGGTGAGTGAATACTTGTCAAACGTAATTTTATGGAGAAAATCATTAAGTTTAGCAGAATTAACTTGTATTTTCAGTTATGTTCTCATTGTTTTTGCATAAGAGTGTTTATCCTCCAAGTAATGCGTAAAACAGTAGTTTGCATTTGATTTAATGACATCTGCACTGCAAATTATGAGGTACAGGACAAATATTTTCCTCTACCTTTTAAACTTATTTAAGATTTACAATCGATCGAATTTAAGTGCATTTTACCAATAAAGCGCATATCGGCGGGTGCTGCAGGCCACTCTCTGAGGCGCGAAAATCTGTGCGCTCCTTGTAAGTTTAGGCCGGTCAGTCAGGCATCTTGTGGGTGAGCTGATGTTAGTTCCTGAGTCAAAACTAGTAAGGTGTTTAGTTTTAGTATCTAACATAATTTTAATTACACTTAATTTTATCATTTTAATGAACCGTGCATGTTAGTAAGGTGTTTAGTTTTAGTTTCTTGACGACGCATTAGCTAATATACATCTCTGGTTTTGTCAGTGAAGATGATTCTTTGTATTTGAACTAGATAAACATATGAAACACTGTAATGTTAAGACACCATATTTCAAACCGTTATTAACCTTGTTCATTTGTGACTGTTGTGGTTAAAGTCAGTGCATGCTAAATTTAAAATGCATAGTCAGCAGATCCCATTTTGAGTATTACACAGATGAAAAAGTGGCTGCAAAGAGGGGAAGGGCGCATAGCTCTTCGTCTCTTTTGATAGAGCCAATAACAGACGCCATTTTGACAGGATTGAAAACCACTACTCTATACTATAGAGTGATAACTCATCATTTGTTATTTGAGAAGCAGTTACCCAGTTAAGCAGCATAGGGAAACATTAAGGAATTGTTGTTTTTTGTTTAATTATATGATGTTTTTGTTTATCAAAGTGTTTTATTGATTGAACAGACTTGTAAATTTTACGAACAGTTGGTTACTCTATATACACTTTACAATGTTATTTTCTTATTTTAAAGGCTCATGGGGAGACATTGTATGTATTATTATTTTGCAAAAAAAGGCTTAGCAAAACAAAGTTACTGGGTTAATCTTATTCACGTTTCCTTGGTTGGTAGATGCACTGGGGACCCAATTATAGAACTTAAACCCTGGAAGAGTAAAATAATATAACTAGAAAATTAATGTTAATTCTCAATTTAAAATAAATACCTAAGTTGATACCACTTGTCAGGACAACTGAGCATACCGCTTTTAAGTAATTACTTTTTTTAACTTGACATGATTAGTTGAAACAAGTAATACTGTAAAATCCAATCAACTTACAGAGAGCAATTCAGCACCTCTCAGGGTTTAAAAAAGTGAGCTGAAATGACTTCTATTTATAATTTGTTTATTCTTAAAAATTTAAGGCAGCCACAAAACTTAAGTTTTTAAGTTGAAATAGGTGGGACTTTTTTACAGTGTGGGGATCTTTTAATGATTTCCTTGTCACACCCATCTTTGGTGGAATAGCCAATAAAAGTACATTTTGAGTGGGAGAAACTTTCTTTGTCTCCATTTATGGTCCATTTGCATGTTTATTGCTGGTCTGGAGAGTTGGTGCAGTTTTACTCAAAGCATAGTAAAAATAATATTATGCATTTCATGGTCATGTAGTGTGCACCATTGTTTGGGAAATAAAGAGCCGATCATTTTGATATAGTAAAAATAATATTATGCATTTCATGGTCATGTAGCTTACAGATCGGTAAATGGTCCATTCTTCTGTAACATGTTGGTAGTAAAAATACTTGCATAACCAAAGAGAATAACTGGAAGTAGACTTTAAAGGGGTCATATGACATTGCTAAAAAGAACATTATGTTGTGTATTTGGTGTAATGCAATGTGTTTATGCAGTTTAAGGTTAAAAAACACATTTTCCACATAATGTACATTATTGTTGCTCCCCTATGCCCCACTTTTCTGAAACGCGTTGATTTTTACAAAGCTCATCTTTCAGAAAAGTGAGGTGTGCGCTGATTGGCCAGCTATCCAGTGCATTGTGATTGGCTGAATACCTCAAGCATGTGACGGAAATGTTATGCCCCTTAACATACTGTGATACCGTCTCCCGGCACAACGTGACAAAACCAGTAAAACCCATTACTAACAAGGCATTTGTTGCATCCAGAGGGGACATAATTACTGACTATAATGACTTATACTGTTTTTACATGTTTTGCGTATTGTGCTGCGTAAACATAAAACCATGACTGCATTTGTGATCGGAGAAACGACAAACAACAAGTGCTACTCTACACTGCTTAAAAACTCGTGTTTGAATCATCAGTGGCAAATTCTTTAAATATAAAAAATGTACTTACAGGTTGTGAGTCAGTACCTATACAGTGTCATTACAGTGTAAACTGATGGACACACAGAATCATACCTGAAACAGAAAAGTAATAAATACAGTAATATTCCCTTCTCACTTCGGAAACTGTAGGCTTCCACACAGACGCGTACACACATCAACGTTAGGGCTGGGAGTCGATTCCAAAAAGAATCGATTCCGAGGCGTTGGGAATCGAGAGTAGATTCCAAAGGTTGGAATCGATCCCATCCAGGGAAATCAACTCCACATAACAAAGCATATCTATGGGAGTCTCTCAAACAGAAGGCTGCATCCTACAAAGGCTGCACACATTTAAATTCACAAAAATAAACTGAAAGAAAACAAGTCGGTAGCCTTCTGTTTGAGAAGCACCATTCTCCTCCCTCATGCTTGCTAAAAGACATAATTAGGAAATTGTGCGATATAAAATATTTTCATTTTTATATTTTTATTACCATTCACCTCCCTCATGCTTGCTAAAAGTGATTAGAAGTCTGATTAGTTTACTGATTTGGATAGTTTTAATGAACCCGTTTAAATTAAAACGATTCAGAGGTTATTTTACAGTGGAACTGGCTTGACCACAATTTTGAGCACTGCACAACAGAATAGATCATGACGTCATCGAGGGTCTTGATCTTATTACCATCTTAAATACTTTTTTTTTAAAAATCATTTCTATCAGCCAATGATTATTATAAAAGAAAAAGTCACGAGTATAGATATAGATATATGGTAAGTGTTCCCGGTTCCGGTTGTCCTAATTAATTTAGCCTAAATGTGTTAGTGTGACCCGCCTCATTAGATTTTACAAATCAATTATTCATTAGATTAACAAATAGTCACAGATTCCTCACCCAATAAACATACTGGATGCCAGGATGTCTGTGAACGACACAAGGCCCCTGGTTACCATGGCAACCAGGACCAAATAGTATTTAAAATTATATGAAAAATTACTCAGCCAGAGCAGATAAACTTTTACGACTTAAAAGCATGTAGAGAGAATCTCTAATACATAATATCCATAAAAATGGACTCTTCTCTAATTAATTAATAAGAAAACCTTTCTTTGAATGAACACACATATATTCCAGGTCATTGTGTATGTTGTTACTGTTCTTGTATATTGTCTTTTTGTCTTGTATACTGATTTATGCATGCTTGTGATAGAACCACTCATTCATGTAATCTTACCTATATGTAATCTTACCATGTTTAGTATCTATGAATTTGTCTTCTGATGATTTAAACAAGAGTGTATATTATATGTTGGTATATTGGCAATATATTAGTGTTCTAAGAATCTTAATTTTGCATCAAAACCAAATCAAATTACACAAAATACCATGCTCTAAAACAGTGGTTCTCAGCCACATTCCTGGAGGACCCCCAACTCTGCACATTTGCATGTCTCCTTTGTCTGACACCCATTTCAAATCTGTGAATCTCTACTAATGAGCAGGAGACCTGAATCAGGTGTGTTTGATTAAGGAGACATGCAAAATGTGCAGTGATGGGGGTCCTCCGGGAATGTGGTTGAGAACCACTGCTCTAAAACAAAGAGCTGTAAACTTTCCCTCCTAAAGTGAAAGTCACTATTGGCTATGTGACCTCCTGGAGGTGTGAGCTCAATAGGAGATAAAGCTCTCACAGCAGTGACCCGCCTCAGTCAGTCTGCGGTTCGGTTCGATTCTGAGAAGAAGAGGATGTGAGCTAGAATGCTTCTGCAACTCTTAAGTCTGCACCAGGCTTCGGCCTTGACTTTCCATTTACCAAAGATCCTAGGATCTCAGCCGATGTCTCTCTTAGCTCTTTTTCACTTTCCACTGGGAATTCATCACTCTTCAAACCCGGAAGAACGTGATCGCGACTCTTACACCACCGAAACCTCCAAACCATCAAGGCTTTCATCCGAGACTGCATCCTGATGCTTGTTCCATGGCAAGGCAATGCAAGTATCGTACATTTGGTTTACTGACTCTTTTCATAGCTTCCTTCTCTGGTTTTCCTGATGGTTTCATCCATTATGTCTCACTTGCCCTTTCCCATGTATCAGTGATTGTTTGTTTGTTAGATTAGTTTGTGTAAGTGTTTAGTTAATAAAACTCTTGTGCACAAATTATATGAGTTTCTGATTCTGCGTTGCAAATTATTGTCCCTTTACGATTTTGATCCTTGCTACATGCTCTAATGCATTATTAGGCTACTGTAAAAAGGTTGTTTTCTGTGGCCATGAAAAATCCTTTCTAAGAGTTTATATGAACGCTATATTATATTACACTAAATGTTAACTGGATGAACAGATTAGTTGATGGCAATTTAATTCTGCTACAGTTACTACTGGCAGCTAATATAAATAATTGTAATTAATCATAATTAATTGTAATTATTTATATACATTTCCCTTTTCAGCTAATTTACTATGCCAGGTTAAAGAGATGGGTTTTAATCTAGATTTAAACTGACAAGAGTGTGTCTGCCTCCTGAACAATGTTAGGCAGGTCATTCCAGAGTTTGGGCGGATCTGCCCTCCTGCAGTTGATTTTTATATTCTAGGTATTATCAAATTGCCAGAGTTTTGAGAACGCAGCGGACGTGGAGGATGCAATAAGCGCTTGTTCATGTACTGAGGTGCTAAACCATTCAAGGCTTTATAAGTAATAAGTAAGATTTTAAAATCTATATGATGTTTAATAGGTAGCCAGTGCAGTGTTGACAGAACCGGGCTAATATGATCATACTTCCTGGTTCTAGTAAGAACTCTAGCTGCTGCAGAAGCGTGCAGAACAACCACCCAATAAAGCATTACAATAATCTAACATAGAGGTCATGAATGCAAGGATTAACATTTCTGCATTTGACATTGAGAGCATAGGTCATAATTTAGATATATTTTTGAGATGGAAAAATGCTGTTTTATGAATGCTAGAAACAAGGCTTTCAAAGGAAAGATTGCTATCAAATAGCACACCTAGGTTCCGAACTGATGACGAAGAATTGACAGAGCAGCCATCAAGTCTTAGACAGCGTTCTAGGTTATTACACCATTTATCTCATTCACTGTCTTTTTTTTTTTTGGGGACGAAATCTCTGAAGTATAAATTCAGTTCCCCAGGAATAATTATCCCTTCAAAAACATTTTGCACAAGATCTGGTTGATATCCTGATAAAACTATGACAAAATTGCATCACCTTTTGACACCAAATAAATGTACAACAATCGGATCCTCAAATGCTCTGAAATGCCACCGAACATACTTCTTTCAGCTGAAAATCTTATCGCTGGCCAAAGCGAATCCTGCAGCATATGGTCCAGAAAAATTTCAATGAATCCACCTAGTGAATGGGCTGCTAAATTGGCTGCAACCATACACATCACTGTAACTCTGACATTCTCGCCAAGGCTGGAAATAAAAATTCTGTCTCTTTTCAAAACTCAAAGATCTTTCAAAAGGGGTTCTAGCATAACTGAAAATCCGTGCTGTTTCACACATTCTGCTTTGCACCACACTGCTAAATAAATGAACGACAACTCAGAATGAAGTAGGGATTATACATTTTCCAACACCCAATAAACTGCAGTAATTGTATGTTGTTGTTTTCTTCTTCAGGGCAGAGAACAAAATCATTTAAGCTTCTAAGAAGTTTTATTGGTTAGAAGACATTCTGTGAAATCTAGGTAGATGAGATTTTTCTATTCTCCTAAACATGTATTGAGGTTGATAGCTGCTTTTAAATAACAAGGAGTGTGTATCTGTCTCTTTAAAATATACTTAAAAATATACTTTATGTTTAAAGTCCCTTCTTTTCTTATTTTGGGCCCTTTGTAAAAGACAACATCCAGAAAGTTTACCTGTATACAGTCAGTGAGTTTGATATTAATAGATCGCTGGTAAGTGTCCAAATGGTTTGTGATAATTTGTGAAAATCATCTCCAGCGAGTGGGTCCAGATGCCCTAGATGTCATCCAAAATCTGTATTAGATCAGAGGCTTTTTTACAGCCATGGCTAGGGCTGTTTCCTTCCATTCTGCCATAAAAATATTGGCATACGAAGGAGCAAACTTCTTTCCCATGGCCATTCCCTTTATCTGTAAATAGAAATGAGTTACATTTTAAATCATTTTTAGTTCAAATTGATTCCTAGAAATTTGGGATGTGCTTATCTGGCTTTTTGGGAACATATTGCTCATATGTTGTTGTTTTTCTTTTCACTCCTTGTATTCCAGCCTCTGTCTCTATATTATTGTAAAGACTGTCTATATTAGTAGAAAATAAAATTGCTAATCAGATAATTGTTTTTCAATTTTACCATTAAAATCATAACTTTCTTTCAGATAACTTGGGTGTCTTTGTGAGAACGGATTCAGGAAGTGCTCAGTATATTCCGACATAGTATGTCTCGCTCTCACAATCCGAAACAGTTGGCTTACCTGGCTGGGTATGCTCCAACTACCCGGGTCCTTGTGGATCTTGGGTAGCAGGTAAAATCTTCTCAGTCTTGCGTTAACTGTTAATCAAATATATATAATTTAAATACTTTTTATCCTTTCCCCTTCCCACACACATCGCTCCCTATCCATAATCACAACTGCTTTCCCCTTGTCTTGTAGGCTTTATCACTACAAATTTATTTGTTATCCTTTTAGAGGATCAGTTTTAAATTTAGTTAAATGTGGACTAAACCTAGAAACCCAGTTAAGATGTTTATAGCCATAATTATCTGCCTTATTAATAGATGTTATTTTTTTTAAGTAACCTATTGAGTGCTTGAATCCAGTCTGAAAAATTAATAAATGGTAGTTTAAATCTAATTTTAGCAAGCATTAGTACTGCTCAATTTAGATTTTTTACTCTCTCCCGATATTTTTTTTAAATATAATATATATATATATATAATATATATATATATATATATATATATATAGAACAAGATGACATGAAGTGCGCTATCATACAGAAGTAAACACAGAGGCCACTAAACAAAGGGCTTATGTGTCATATACTGTATAAGCAGATGTGCCACTGCCTCATAAGACAAAATTTAATCCAGCGTGATGACTACATGTCATGTTTGTGGACAACAGCTGTATTGCCAATGCAGATATTCAGTAAAACGTAAGGGCTCTACAGGACAAACAAATCAGATTTAAACAGTTGCAATACACAGTGTGGACAGTCATCTAGATTGGACTCATATCAGAAATGCACAAAAATCTGATTTGGACTGACAGTTTTTTCATGGCTAGAGTTGCCCAAATCAGTTTTGAAAAGATTCCATTCAGAATTCAATTTGATTTCAATTTGGACTACATTTTCCTGTAGTGAGAATCTAGCCAAACAGAGGGACTAATAAGGTTTCTTTCATTAAATTCTTTACTCTGAAATAAGCAGACAATAAGAATAGGATTATATGAAAAAGGCAACATTTATTTATAGACATGCAGAACTTGTAGTGGAACCATCGAAATAGACTATTACTGTAACAAATACCACGCATCCACTTTACTCTGAAATAAGCCATCCACGTTAACTTTCAGGTCAAAGGCGGACAACTGTAGAAAGTTACCCTTGATTACCTCCACATCATTGAACACCCTGGTACACTTTCCTTGCCGTTTTCAGTGCAGATAGTAGCTTTCCCTCCAAAAGAGGCGGAGAATGACAGCGACACCTGTTACAGTCTGCAGCCCTTGCACCTGTGCATGTTTGACTTCTCCACAAACTCCCTCTGCTTGTACTGGCAGCTGGAACACCACCATTGAATCGTCACCTCTATGCCCTTTATTGTGGGACTGAGAAGTGCTGTTGATCTGTCTTCCTGCTGCCTGCCTTCTCCCTCCACCACCTCAAAGTCAGAGATCTGCTCCATGGTACTGGATGGACCAGTGCACATGCATAAGCACCCATCTCTCTTGCATAGAAAGGTTCTTGAAAACATAGGAGTTGCCGGCCTCATGCTACGTTGATGAAGCTGACCTTCATCTCACCCGTTCCATCGCAGATCTGCACATCTTCGAGCTTATAGTCTGAACTGTTGATGATCACCACTCTGTTTACAGAACAGTGAAGTCCAACCTTTCCACAGACCTCTCCCCCCTAAACAAACCACAAACACAACATTAGTGTTTTTTTTATCCATTTTGCCCACAATCAGAAGGTATGTGTTCAGGTAAGGCTCTAAAACTTATGCTCTGCAATTCGCACCTTCTGCTTCAGAATAAGGAGCTTCACCTCCGCTGTACCCTTTTGCTGCTCAACAAATATGGCAACCTGGTCACCTCCATGCTGGTCCCACAAGAAAATACCAAGTCGTAGCTGTCTGGATCAGAGAAGTCTAAGCAACAAGCAAAAATTCTTTTTTTTGATTGATTGAATACTTTATTGAACAACAACAATCAACACGAAGTGTTCAAGAGGATAAAAACACAAAAAGCCCATAGGCTTATTTCCATTGTGGTCCTTAAGATGGAAGATGAGTAACAGTACGTTATTTAAGACTGAGCCCATTGCCAACTCAGTAATGAGCCACATATACTCCATCAATGAGGCTGATCTGTAAAAACAATTAGCTGCTTACTTGTGCTGCACTTAATGTTCAGATGTTCTGACATTCACAGCCTCACTGTGTTGACCTTCGTGAAGTTGGCCACCCACCTAATGAAAAATGTTGGCAAAATTGTCTCAATTGTTTGTGCTCCATTTGTACTGGTTTGTGCTGCTTTGGTTTTTTAGATATTAAAATAATATTTCATGTTCATTTTCTGAGGTCACTCAGCCCCCCACATGCTCCAAATTCACCCAAATAGTCTTGTTTGTTTGTGCGGGTATAAGTTTTGTTTGTGCTACTTCGCCTATAATTTGATTATCTAATATTTTTAAAACCGAAGCAGCACAAATGAAACTTTTACATGCACAAACCAGCACAAACAAACAAGAATATTTGGGTTGAATTTGGAGCATGCTGGGGGCTGAGTCACTTAAGCAAATTAATATTAAACATTATTTTAATATCTTAAAAACTTAAGCAGCAAAAAACTAATTTTTGACGGCACAAACATGATCCAGAAGGTCCAGAAACATAGTAAGGACATCAGTAAAATAGTCCATGTGACATCAGTAGTTTAACTGTAATTTTACAAAACTACAAGAATATTTTTTGTGCGCAAAGAAAACAAAAATAATGACTTTGTTCAGCAATTCTTCTCCTCCTCATCCAGTCTGCTGTGGATTGCCTCCATTTTAAAGAGTATCACGATGCATCCGCGCACTTCTGCTTCCTGTTGTTTCCACGAAGCGTAAGTTATTTCTTTTTGTAATACATGACATCTGTAAATAAAACAAGTAACTGTTCTGGGATTTTTTATTATTATTATTTTAATGTAAGTTATAATTTGCAAACTAAAAATTCTATATTTTTTGGCATGTAAATTATATATAAAAAAAAAATTAAAGTGATATTTATGGGCATTTTCTGCCTTTATCGGGACGGGACAGGACAGTAGAGAGCTGACAGGAAAGCACTGGGTAGAGTGAATGGGGGGCGGGATCAGTAAAGGACCTCGAGATGGGAATCAACACGGGTCGCCATGAGCACAGTTGCGCTGTATGTCGGTGCACTAACTACCAGGCTACTGGCGCAGTCGTAAATTATAATTTGTAAATGAAAATAAATTATTTTATTATTTAAAAAAGTATTTCCAACCTAACATTTGCAACTTCAGAGAAGCCACA